>NW_026946159.1:127084-134584 GCF_034702125.1 Engraulis encrasicolus | reverse complement strand
CACCACTATTACTGTCTATACAGCAGTGTTTCTCAACAGGGCTGCCGCAGAAACGTGGCTGATAAATACAATGATGTAATATAATACATATTTGTCTGAATTGATAAGTTAATGCTTGTCAGTGGAATCTTTCATCTGCCACTTACGTACAATAAAGTAAATATAGGTCGCCCCATGGTCAGCTGCAACTTCAAACGTAGGTCGTGTGACGTTTCCAAATGTGTTACTTTTCTAAGCTTGTGTGGTATCTGATGTGATGCCATGTTACAGCTTGTTGGTTTGAGGTGCCTTGAGATTTTTCATGAATTGAAAGGGTGCCTCGCCTAAAAAACGGTTAAGAAACACTGTTATACTGTACAACAACACTAGTATAATGGCCCATAGGACAACAGTACTGTTATATTGGGACATATAGATTCCTCTCCTACCCAACAACACTGTGCTCCTACCTGGAATCCCCTTCCCTATTAGAAAGTTGGGCTGTATATTGCGGCATATACAACATATACACTGTCTACTGTCATCCTACCTGGAATCCCCTTCCCTATTAGAAAGTTGTGCTGTATATTGCGGCATATACAACATATACACTGCCTACTGTCCTCCTACCTGGTCTCTCCTTCATATACGTAGGCTACAACACCCCTGCTGTAATATGATGACATACAGTATACAACACCCCTGCTGTCTCCTACCTGGAATCTCCTTCCCTATTAGAAAGTTGGGCTGTATATTGCGGCATATACAACATATACACTGTCTACTGTCATCCTATCTGGTCTCTCCTTCATACAGTATACAACACCCCTGCTGTCCTACCTGGTCTCTCCTTAATATAGGCTACAACACCTCTGCTGTCTCCTACCTGGAATCTCCTTCCCCAGAGCTTTGCAGATCTTCCTGTCAATCACCCGGATCAGCTGATCAATATCCATGGAGACCATCAGCTGTTCTGTATCCATGGAAACCACCAGCTACTATATCCATATAGACGGAGTTAGACTATATCCATCGAGATTGACTTCTCTATGTTCATTCAGTGCGGGACACGTACGTTGTCACACAAAAGAGAGTGTATATCCATCGAGATGGTCAGTTAGACTATAATGTCCACACAGACAAGTTAGACATATAGACCAGTCAGGTTAAGTTAAAATAGTTGCTCTATGCTTCATGAAGTTAGAATATATCCATTCAGGAAAATCAAGCTCGTTTATATCCATTCAAGTAGAACAGCTGCTCTTCAGTAAAGGTGTAGCTTGGTCTCATGAAGAGGAACAAGGCCCCCTTTGGAGACCGAACTTCAGGCCACTCCTTTGTACTGGGTGGGCGGGGTTTGGGATATCTTATTCTACTCAGAGCCATGGAATTCAGAGTTGTGACAACCGGGATACAGGAAGTCCGATGGTGAGATGATTCCCATACAAGTAGATTCAAAAAAATCTAGACACCAGCTGTCTGTTCACAAGAGACTAACACAGAACCACTATATAAAAAGAAAACATGAAACGGAAATGTAATTAAATTACCTTTACTGAACTTTCTCTGTTCTCCTTCCACTTCCTGGAACTATAGTGGAGCTATGTGTAGGCGATCTGTGTGTCAAAGGCTCCATGAGCCGCCATTGTGGTGTAAAAATAGAGCACTGTGGTCAATGGCTCTGGCTCTACCTACAGTGAGAAGGGGCCTTCGTTCCTCAGGTTGAGGATGCAAGAGTAAGCATTCATCAACTCGGCCCTGTTCATCAACGACACGTGCTGTGCTGGACTGATGATGTCACATCTTGATGGTGGATGGTGTCAAGGGCTATAAATATACACACACACACACACACACACACACACACACACACACACACACACACACACACACACACACACACACACACACACACGCACACACACACACAACCACCGACACTGCCCCCCCCCCTTCTCTTTCTCTTTCTGTCTCTACCTCTCACACAGCACGAACAAAGAAAGTCACACTCACAAACTGACTTCCACCACAACACACACACACACACACACACACACACACACACACACACACACACACACACACACACACACACACACACACACACACACACACACACACACACACAAGGAGGAGTGTCAATCAGTGCTGGTTTCAAAGCATGTCATCATGGCCAGGTGATAAGCTGAAGTGTGTGTGGAGTTGAGAGCTGTGAGGAGAGGTGATGATTTACCTGCGTATCCCATAAGCCTTTTCCTCTTGCATACCCCCCAAGTGTGTGTGTGTGTGTGTGTGTGTGTGTGTGTGTGTGTGTGTGTGTGTGTGTGTGTGTGTGTGTGTGTGTGTGTGTGTGTGTGTGTGTGTGTGTGTGTGAGAAAGAGAGAGGTCTGTGGGACTGTATGGACTGTGTGTGTGCGTGTGCGTGCGTACCCCCTAACCGCAGAAATACACCAACGGCGATCTGAGCGAGTCGAGCGACGGAAGTAATTGACTTTGTATTGAGTTGAGAGACAAAAGCGATTCTGGAGACTAGAGCGATTTGCGCGACGAGCGCGACAATTTGAAGTTGAAATCTTTTCAACTTTCTATGACGCGGTTCGGCGACAAGCCGCGACAGCCAATGACTGTATAGAGGTCAGTGACCATAGCCAATGGGAATGCTTGAATGCTTTGCCTTCTGCCTGTACGGACATACTCTTGTCTCCTCAATCGCTCGTATCGCTTGCTGCTGCACTCTGTCGCTTGAATCGCGTCGCCACTGGTGTATCTCTGCGGTTAGCCTTTCTGTACCCCCTCACCCTTTTGGTCCTGCGCACCCCTCACCTTTTACTGTCCTGCGCACCCCCTCACCTTTTTTTGTGATGCCATGAGTACAGTACCCCTCTCTCATAATCTACAGTGAGTCCAATAAGTATTTGATCCCTTGCTGATTTTGTCGGTTTACCTCCTAACAAAGACACGATCAGTCAATAAATGTTTTGATAACATGTATTCTAATATGGAGAGACACAATATAAAAAAGAAAATCCAGAAATTAACTTAAGAGAATATATATTAATTTATTTCCATTTCATCGAGCAAAATAAGTATTTGATCCCCTGACAACTGATAACAGTTCCGGGCCCACAGAGCAGATGGGCACTTCCGATCAACTTGTCATCTGAATTAAAGACACCTGTACATACTAACATGCATAAAAGACACATTGAATCAGCAGAATCAGTCCACAGTATGAGTGAATCAGTCACACTCCAACCTCAGCATGGGAAAGATCAAAGAGCGGTCAAATGATATCAGGGACAAGATTTTAGACCTGAACAAAGATTAAATGGGCTGCAAAACCACAAGAAAGGTTGGTATTAATGATCCAACTGTTGATGCATTTCTTCCAAAATGTGAGGAATACAAAATGACTATCCATCAGCCTGTCTGGGGTTCTATACAAGATTTGACCTTTTGTAGGGATTTGATAATCATGAGAACAGAAAGAAAGCACCCTAGACCTGTACGGGATGAACTAGGCAATGATATCAAAGCTACTGGGACCAAAATCACTGAGAAAACTACTGGTAGCACTTAATGCCACAGAGGTTTAAAATCCTGTAGTGCACACATGGTACCTCTACTTCAGAAGGAACCTGTGCAGTCCCACCTGAGCTTTGCCAATGGACACCAGAATGGTTTAGGATAAGGAGGTGCTGTAGTCAGATGAAACCAAAATCAAGCTGTTTGGCATTAACACAATTCAATGTGTTTTGAGAAAGAGAGCTGCTTTCTCTGATCCCAGGAACACCCTCCTCACCATCATGCATGAAAGTGGTATCATTATGGTGAGGCTGTCTGGCCAAGGCACAGGACAACTTCACATCATCAACGAATGGATGGAGGGAGACATATAATGTGCAATCCTGAGTGCAAACATCCTTCCCTCAACCACTACACTGGAGGTGGGCCATTTCTGGGTCTCCCAGCATGACAATAATAAACAACATACAGTCAAATCAACGAAGGAGTGACTCAAGAAGAAGCATACTAAAGTCATGAAGTGGCCTAGACAGTCTCCAAACATAAACTCTAATTCTATGGAGGGAACTGAACCTCCCTATGCCAAGCTATAGCCACAAACTATAATTGCTTTAGAGATAATCTGCAAAGAAAAGTTGGCAAAATTTCTTTCTGATATATGCACAAACATTGTCAACAACTACAAGAAGCATCTGACCTCTGTGCTAGAAGCACTTTATCTTCTTTAGCTAGAGGGGTCAAATACTTATGTGCCTGAATTAAACACAAATAAATTAAAATATATTATTTTAAAGGGACACTGTGTGAGATTTTTAGTTATTTATTTCCAGAATTCATGCTGCCCATTCACGAATGTTACCTTTTTCATGAATACTTGCACCACCATAAAATTCTTCTAAGTATTCAATTATGACTGGAAACTTTCATACATGAAAAAGGGGATCTTCACCATGTACCGCAATTTTGAATTTCCGGAAATAGACATTTTAGCTACAAAAATGACTCTACTTGGACCATACTGAAAAATATATGTTTATTACTTAGTAAAATTTCATGTAAAGATCAAATTTGGCAATAGGCGGCACAGTTTCAATGAGCAACATAGTTGCAGTACTTTTTTGACCATTTCCTGCACAGTGCACCTTTAAGTTATTTTCTGGAATTTCTTTTTGATATTCTGTCTCTCCATGATTGAATACATATTATCATAAATTTATAGACTGATCATGTCTTTATTAGTGGGCAAACCGTCAAAATCAGCAAGGGATCAAATACATATTGGACTCACTGTATATGTAGGCCTATATCTCTCTTTCTTTTCTCTTCTCTCTTTTTCTTCTCTTTCTTGGGAGACAATGTGACTACCTATATTCCATACATTTCTTATCATTACACTGTTTCTAACTATACCTCCTTTAGTGTGCTCCCTTACCCCCAGTGGTTGGGAGCCACTGATCTACACTATGCTACTCAGCACTGTTCTTCTGAAGTGTCTCAGCTTAGCTGGATTGTCCTTTGACATTGGCCATCCCTCACACACACACACACACACACTAACACTGGCACCTTACAGTATACTGTATGTGCTGACACACATGCACATGCACGAACGCACACACGCACGCACGCAGGCACGCAGGCACGCACGCATGCCTGCACACACACACACATGCACATACACGCACAAACACACACACACACACACTAACGCAGGCAGGCACAAACACACAAACACACACACACACACACACACACACACACACACACACACACACACACACACACACACACACACACACACACACACACACACACACACACTCACTCACTCACTCACTCACTCACTCACTCACTCACACACACACACACACACACACACACACACACACACACACACACACACACACACACACACACCACACACACACACACACACACACAAACTCTCTCTCTCACACACACACACACACACACACACACACACACACACACACACACACACACACACACACACACACACACACACACACACACACACACACACACACACAGAGTGACCACCAATTAGCAAAGTGTGAGAATATGGGCCTAAATTGCTGAAAGGAGAAGAGTGGGGAGGAGGAGAAGAGAAGAGAAGAGGAGAGGAGAGGAGAAGAGGAGAGAGGAGAGGAGAGAGGAGGAGAGGAGATGAGAGAGGAGGAGAGGAGAGGAGAGGGGAGGAGAGGAGAGAGGAGGAGAGGAGGTGGAAGTGGAAAGGGGAGGAGAGGAGAGGAGAGGAGAAGAGAGGAGGGGAGAGGAGAGGAGAGGAGAGGAGAGGAGAGGAGAGGAGAGGAGAGGATCGGAGAAAAGAGGAGAAGGGAAGAGAGGAGTGGAGAGGAGAGGAGGGGAGAGGAGAAGAGAGGAGAGGAGTGGAGAGGAGAGGAAAGGAGAGGAGAGGAGAGAAGGATGAGAGAGGAGAGGGGAGTAGAGGAGAGGAGAGGAGGATGAGAGAGTTGATAGAGGGTGACCTAACAGGAAGTGACAGGTGATGTCAGCCGGCGTGGACACACCACAGGGGGACCTTAGACAACCTCTTTCACGCACACGCGCACATGCATAAGCATACGCACTAGGGGTGGTACGGTTCATAAAATTCACGGTTCGGTTCATATCACGGTGTCAAGGTCACGGTTTTCGGTTCTCTACGGTTCTTTTTTTTAGTTCATGATAAATGGTGGGAATATTGAACAAAATTTATATAACTGCAGTTATAAAGTGATGATGCGCAAGTTGAATTTAACCTTTTGCATGTGTCTGAGAACTGCCTCTTGTGCTAACCTGCACTTGCACTTGTCGTCAGCTGATGTGTGCTGTCTGAGCGTTCCAAATGCCCTCTTTCAATTGGCTAATAGAATCTGACTTATCACTAAATATCCTACATATGGTTTGTATAGGCTTATAGTGTGATAATAGTGTGATTTTGAGATTGTGTCATCCTCTGGTCTCATATGCTAATGTTTTAATCAGAGAGACTGGATAAGATACTCCTAGAATCTATGTTTTACTTATTTTTCTGGGCAGTACATGAATAGCGGTTTGCGACGGATTGCACAGCTCACAATTGCACAGACACACACGCACACACAGACACACACACACAAACACACAAACACACACACACAGTGGCTTGACCTTAGCTCACTCCCATAACACACACACATGCACACAGGGATGGCACGTTTCCTTAACGTCTCCGTGAGCAGTGCGAGTCCAAGAGGGTCGCGGGCTGCCTTTCACACTCCACGTTCTATCCGCGGGCAGCAGCCATTCATTTTCAATGGGAACCGCGCATTGAACGCGGATGTCTGCACAGGAAAATAGACTCGAGTTCTATTTTCAAGGAGCAACACGGACATGTCCGGGCGGGACGGACTTGCGCCGCGCTTACACTGCGTTCCTGTGTGCAAGCAAGGCATGGTTTGTTTTCATGCATTCTAACCGTTTCGGACTGATAACGGACACGTTCTGTGGACGTACTGTGGATATCCGCGCCGTTGGTGTGCATGTACCGTTATACATATAGTTATAGTATATATACAGTATATATATATAGTATGAGTATTTCCACACAAACACTATTCTGCTCTACGAGGCAAAGTGCTGTGATATACATATTTTGTCAGAGTTAAAGTTGTTATTACTATAACTATTACTATTATTATTATTATACTATAACTATTACTATTATTATTATTAAAGGACCACTTCAGTCAATTTCAATATGCTGTTGTGTTGCTCACGCTGTTGTGTTGCTTGACTTGTCAGTACCCGGTGATGCCACATTTTTCGGCTCAGCCCTTTCCGATATCTGAGCCATTATAATGGAACAGCTTTTGTTTACATTTTAAAAATTCCTAACATAGGCATACTCCAAATATTTTCCCAAAACGAAAGTTGTCTGCTGATGTTGCATAACCTTTTGGATGTTTTTTGGGAATAAATCAAGATGTTTTTTTT
>NW_026946159.1:114584-119584 GCF_034702125.1 Engraulis encrasicolus | reverse complement strand
GTTCTGGGCCCACTTGTATTAACCCATTTTGTCCTAAGCCCTTTTTGGGAAAGGGTGCCCTCTGCCTATTAAATCCTAAATATCTCAGCCTCCGAAGCACATACAAACATGAAATGAGTTGCATTTAAAAGCTAGGACCCTCCTTTTGCATTAGAATGTGGTCATTCAGCTCTAACTTACCCACATTCTTAATAAAACAGCGCAAATCTCAAGAACCTGAATGCAGCGTATATGTCGCTCCAGGACACAAAGGGTTAATGGTGTAACTGTAGCATTTGATATGATCTCGCGGGAGAAACAAAATTGTCAGACATTTTTAGAAAAGAAAAATCTATTTTTATGATCATTCTTTTTGAATGAAAACATTCCAAGCAAGATCAGATCACATGGTATACCTAGAGATATCAGATAGTTTAATCGCGTAAATAATGAAAAAACCCTCCTTGTGTGTAATGGTTAATGGATGTCTTTAAATGATTCATCAGGACATGTTAATGTAATTATAATGCAACACAATGGCACCTAAAGGTTAACGTTGGAAACCTATATTAAGAAGGCCATGACCACACACACACACACACACACACACACACACACACACACACACACACTCTCTCTCTCTCTCACACACACACACACACACACACACACACACACACACACACACACACACACACACACACACACACACACACACACACACACACACACACACACACACACACATACACACACTCTACATTGCTTTGTGAACTGAGTAGGGCCCACTACAATAAAATCTCTGAAAGTTTCATGGAGTGGATGAAGTGAAGTGGGCTAATCTAATGAAGCAACTCATGATCACTTCAACTCTACTTCAACTCTCACTTCTGTGGCGCTCAATAGTTCTCTCTCTCTCACACATGCACGTACGCACAAAGTCATCTCTCTCTCTCTCTCTCTCTCTCTCTCTCTCTCTCTCTCTCTCTCTCTCTCTCACGCACATACCCAAGCACGCACAAATGCAAACATTCTATCTCTCTCTCTCTCTCTCTCTCTCTCTCTCTCTCTCTCTTTCACGCACACGAGCACACACACAAACACACAAACACACATTCTTTCTCTCTCCCTCTCTCCCAAATAAACTTCTGCAGCAATATTGTTTCTGAAAATGTCCCAACTGAATGTGACAGAGTGACAGAGCTTAGAATGACCCAGTGTTTGCTCTGGAAGAAACTGTAGATTGTGATACACAGTAACTGTTGACCTATTGAAGCGAGCTTTCATCTGCATTGTTGCCTAGCATCGTTACTATGGCATCTGTCCATTCTAGAACCTGAGGCGAGGTAGCTGCTGCTTTGTTGCCTAGCATCGTTACTATGGCATCTGTCCATTCTAGAGCCCGAGGTGACACAGGTGGGCACATTGAGGGCAGCTGACAGCTGTTAGTAGAGCATACGTTACCAAGACACTGCAGAGCACTGATGCCTGAACTTCAGCAGAGCACTCGGAGTGCGTTGCAATATCCGACCTTGCCTCCTCCACTTTTGCTTGTCTCCTCGTAATATGTCATGATGACATCACTGACAACAGCATTACATTTCAATATCCAGCAAAAGCTCAATTGTAGATGGTGCAATTGGGATGGTGAATGAAAAACAGTCCCTCAAAAGTTGTTATGGCTAGGCTGACAGCTGGGAAACTTAATCGTTTTCTCCACGGAGGAGGGGCCAGGAGGCGGGACGAGGAGACAAGCACAAGTGGAGGAGGCAAGGTCGCATATTGTAACTCACTCTCTGTAAAGTCAGCACATCCTGCTCTTGATAAAGTTAGCTGGTAAAGTTAGCACGTCCTGCTGTTGGTAAAGTTAGCTGGTAAAGTTAGCTGGTAAAGTTAGCACGTCCTGCTGATGGTAAAGTTAGCTGGAAAAGTTAGCACGTCCTGCTGTTGGTAAAGTTAGCTGGTAAAGTTAGCACGTCCTGCTGTTGGTAAAGTTAGCTAGCACGTCCTGCTGTTGGTAAAGTTAGCTGGTAAAGTTAGCACATCCTGCTGTTGGTAAAGTTAGCTGGAAAAGTTAGCACGTCCTGCTGTTGGTAAAGTTAGCACATCCTGCTGTTGGTAAAGTTAGCACGTCCTGCTGTTGGTAAAGTTAGCTGGTAAAGTTAGCACGTCCTGCTGTTGGTAAAGTTAGCACGGCCTGCTGTGCTGCTAGACATTTATTGTGTCTGACCAGCCGCCTATAAAACCAAATTAGACACCAAAGCTGAAGAGGTGAAGAGGTTAACATGACAAGTGTCAGAGTGACAAGTGGCAGCAAGAAAGTCACACAGGAGGAGGGAAACGCAGGGCCGGATTAAAATGATATGGGGTCACTAGGCTATGGATTGTTATGGGCCCACACAGAAGACAAATGCCACACTAAAATAAAGTAAATGGTGTCATAATTTTGGGCCCGGAAACAACAGGAATGGAAACTCAGACTGTGGCTGTGGGAACAGGAATAGAAACTCAAACTCTACAGCAGACTGTGTCTGTGGCTCGGACGGCTAAGGCACCATACTGTTAAAACGGGGAACTGAGTTCCGAAACAGAAAAGTGAATTTTTGGTGGAAGAAAAAACAAAAAAGTAATCATGATGACAAGCACACACATGCACACAAATAGTCCACACACACACACACACATTGCATTGTTTTTCTTTTCTTGCATAAGATTATGCTGCTATAAGAAGCAAAGTAAGGGATTGTTGGTGAGGACCACTAAAAGGACTGTATTGCGCTGGTTCTGATTTGTTGGGATGTTGTGTTGTATGGGGGGCGTCGGTTAGAACACCATGAAGCAGTTAGAAGCAGTTGTCTCCCTTTAGTTTCTTTATTAAACTTCACAGATGAATTACATGGGCATGAGCCTCAGTTGTGTGTGGTCTGCAAATACAGAATAAGGCTAATCAAACACACTGAATTAACTAACAAAATATACACTGACTAAATAATACTCCTCTTAGCATCACCATCCCGTTTGCAAATGAGACAATGACATTAGAATTGAGCTTTTGCAAGATATTGAAACACAACATTCTGTTGTCGGTGACGACACGTCTGCTCCGTAGGCCACAAGGAAGGACACATATTGGAATCCACCCCACGTCTCCTCTGTAGGCCACAAGGAAGGACATGAGTGTGCATATTGGAATCCACCCCAAGTCTGCTCTGTAGCTCTTGCTGGGTGACAGTTCTACTCCTAACCTGTAGGGGCACTAGTACGGAACTGGACTAATAGATACACAGAGGGAGGCGGGGAGTGTTTATCTTCAGCCCAGTATTTTGCAATTAAGCACCGTCTGAACACCATCATTATCAACACACACACACACACACACACACACACACACACACACACACACACACACACACACACACACACACACACACACACACACACACACACACACAGTTAAGCACAACCTGAACACCATCATTATCGAGAAACACACGCACGCACGCACCACACACGCACACGCACACACACACACACACACACACACACACACACACACACACACACACACACACACACACACACACACACACACATAAGCTGCTGAGAGTTCTCTGGGTGCCTGTTGGTAAAGGCCTCTGCATTCAGCACTTGCATAGCAAACATACGGTACAGCAGCCAGCATTTGCACATGGATGTAAAATCACCTGAACCAGAGTGGGCCCAGTCTAAAGACTCAATGAAGATTTCAGACCAGAGTGGGCCCAGTCTAAAAACCCAACGCAGAATCTATATAGTAAAAACACACACACACATAAATGTGATTTTCAATCACTGAAACTTCAGTGTGTAACATCTCTCCAAAGCATCCACAGAGAGTTAGATGTTGTGCTAAACGCCTCAAGAGAACCGTCTTCTGTGGTCTGATGAGACCAAGATTAACATATTGGCTTTAGATCAGGGGTTCCCAACCTATGGGTCGGGACCCAACCTATGGGTCGCCAAAGATCCACAGTGGGTCCCGAAGCCCTCTTGATTTTAAGGGGTTTAATTCTAATACCATATTTAGCCCATGTTGAATAAATGACAAAGCATTTAACCTAATATATGGATAGAAGCAACAAATGTAGCCTAAGTGATGCATTAAACATGTTTTTCTATATTTGACTGAAGACAAATTGAGGAATAAAATAGCTAATGAGTTCTCGCAGGAAAACGGAGTATCATGTGACTCTTTCGTACGGGCGCTCACGCAATTGGGTCACCAAAGCTTGCAATGGTAAATAAGGTTGGGAACCACTGCTTTAGACGGTGCTTTAGATGGTGTCAAACAAGTGTGTTTTAAAAAACAAAAGTACTATCTGGCTAGTCAAGCATGGTAGTGGGACAGACATGGTTTGGGGATGCATGAATGGCATCAACATTGGAAATCACCTAAAGAAACATGCATGTCAACATGCACTGTGACATGCACTGTGACTACTGAAGCAGATCATGATATTCTCCATAGGATTTCATTCAAAACTCACACCCATCTATTTAAGCCAGGTGCAGACTCAAAATGTAAATGTTCAATGTAAGGTGAGGATGAAAAGCACACTGATGATGACCCCCCTTTTCATGTAGAAGATGTTTCGGGCCAAAAGAGGCCCCTTCTCAGACACTCTTTGCAGGATTTTCACCTGGGGTTTGCTCACTTAGATTTTTTAAATGTTTTAAAGGAATATGCCACTATTTTGGGGCTTAATACAGTTAAAATCGTTGGCCAGGGTTTATATAGGTGGTAAAGTGTCTTATTTTTCATGTAAGCCGTTGTCTTGTTTTAAGACAAGTGAAAAGAGGGAGCATGTCGCTAAGCTAGTGAAAGTCAATGGATCCGTGTAGCATGTAGCAATGCTACATGGATGCATTGACTTTCACTAGCTTAGCGACATACTCCCTCTTTTAACTTGTCCTAAAGCAAGACAATGCTGTCCTATGAAAAGATATACTTACAAATCGGCAGGTATGTGAGGGGTGTACTA
>NW_026946159.1:77084-97084 GCF_034702125.1 Engraulis encrasicolus | reverse complement strand
ACTTCCACATTAATCTTCTTTAAAAAATTAAAAAAGAAAAAAAAAAAAAAAATAAAAAAACAAAAATAATAAAAAAAAAAAGTAAACTGGGACCTTTCCCTTCCCTTTTCCTTCCTTTTTCCTTTTTTTCCAAAAAAAAAAACTTTCCCCCCAATATTCTTATTTCCAGTGAAAAAAAAAAAAAGTTCTTTTTGGTTATTTAGTTTATTATTTTTTTGCTGTTAAAAAAAATTTTTTTTTTAAAAAAAAAACAAAAAAAACACAAAAAAAGAAACAAAAAAAAAAAAAACACAAAAAAAAAATTAAAAAAAAAATACAAAAAAACACACCAACCATTTTTAACAAAAGTGCGTAAAAAAAAAAAAAACAAACAAATTTAATTTAAAAAAAAAAACACACAAAAAACAAAAAAAATAAAAAAAAAAACAAAAAAAAAAAAAAGGGGGAAAAATTTGGGGGGCCCAAAAAAGAAAAAAAATTTTTAAAAAAACCCAAACCGGGGGGGGGTTTTTTTTCTTTTTTTAAAAAAAACCCGGAGGGAAAAATTTTTTGGGGGGTTTTTTTTTTTTTTTTTTTTTTAAAATTTTTAAATTTTAAAAAAAAAAATTTTTTAAAACCCCGGGGGGTTTTTTTAAAAAGGGGAAAAAGGGGGCCCCCCCCTTTTTTAAAAAGGGGGGCCCCGGGGGTTTAATTCCCCCAGGGGGGGGTTTTTGGGGGGGGAAAAAAAAATTTTTTTAAAAATTTTGGGGGGGTTTTTTTGTGGGAAAAAACCCCTTTAAAACCCCCCCGGGGGGGGTTTTTTTAAAAAACCAAAAAAAACCCCCCAAAAAAAAAATTTTTGGTTTTGGGGGTTTTTTTTGGGTTTTTTTTTTTAAAATTTTTTAAATTTTTCCCCGGGGGGGCCCCCCCGGGGGGGGGTTTTTTTTCCCCCCAAAAATTTTTTTTAAAAAAACCCTTTTTTTTAAAAAAGGGGAAGGGGGGGTTTTTTAAAAAAAAATTTTAAAAAACCCCCCAAAATTTTTTGGGGGGTTTTTTTAAAGGGGAAAAAAAAAAGGGGAAAAACCCCATTAATTTTTAAATTTTTTTTCCCCCCAAAAATTTAAAAAAAAACCCCCAAAAAACCCCCCCCCAAAAAAACCCCTTTTGGAAAAAACCCAAAAAAGGGGGAAAAAAAATTTTTTTCAAAAATTTTTTTTTTGGGGGGGAAAAGGGAAAAACTTTTTTTAAAAAACCCCCCCAAAAATTTTTTCCCCAAAAAAAAATTTTTTTTTCCCTTTGGTTTTTAATTTTTTTTTTGTTGTTTTATTTTTAAATTTTCCAAAAATTTTTTGGGGAATTTTTTAATTGATTTTTTTTTTTGGGGTTTTTTTTTTTTTTTTTTTTTTTAAAAAAAAAAAAATGTTTTTCCCCCCCCCCGGGGGGGGGGAAAAAACCCCCAAAAAAAAAAACCCCAAAAAAACCCCCCCGGGGGCACCCCCCCCCCCCCCCCTTTTGGGTTTTAAAAAAAAAAAAAATTTTTTTTCCCTTTTTAAAAATTTTTAAATTTTTTTTTTTAAAAAATTTTTAAAAAAAAAATTTTAAAATTTTTTTAAAAAAATTTTTTAAAAAAAATTTTTTAATTTTCTTTTTTAAAATTTTTTTTTATTTTTTTTTTAAAATTTTTTTTTGGGGGGGTTTTTTTGGGGGGGGGGGTTTTTTTTTAAAAAATTTTTTTTCAAAAATTTTTTTTTTTTTAAAAAAAAAAAATTTTTTTAAAAAAAGGGGGGGGGGTTTCCCCCAAAACCCCAAAAAAAAAGGGGGGGAAAAAACCCCCCCCCCTTTTTTTTTTTTTAAAAAAAAAACGAAAAAAGGGGGAAAAAATTGGGGGTTTTTTTTTTCCCCAAAAGGAAAAAAAACAGGGGGGGGGGGAAAAAAAGGGGAATTTTTTTTTTCCCCCCCCAAAAACCCCTTTTAAATTTTTTGGGGGGGTTTTGGGGGGGGGCCCCCAAAAAAATTTTAAAAAAAAAAATTTTAAAAAAAAATTAAAAAAATTTTTTTTTGGGTTTCCCCCCTTTTTGGGGGGGGGGTTTTTTTGGGGGTTTTTAACCCCAAAAATTCCCCCCCCAAAAAAAAAACCCCTCCAAAAAAAAAAACCCCCCGGGAAAAAAAAATTTTTTTTTAAAAATTTCCTTTTTTCCCCAAGGAAAAGGTTTTTTTTTTCCCCCCAAAATTTTTGGGGTCCCCCCCCCCGGGGGGAAAAAAAAAAAAAAAAATTTTTTCCCCCGGGGGGGTTTTTTTAAAAAAAAAAACCCCCCGGGTTTAAACCCCCCCCCCCCCCCCTTTTTTTCCCCCCCCAAAAATTTTTGGGAATTAAAAAAAAAAAATTTTTTTCCCCCCCCGGGTTTGAAAAAAACCCCTTTAAATTTTTCCCCGGGAAAATTTTTTTTGGGGGGTTTAAAAATTTTTTCAAAAAAAAATTTTTTTTGAAAAAAAACCCGGCCCCAAAAATTTAAAAAGGGCAAAAAAAAAAAAGGGGGGCCCTTTTTTTTTTTAAAAAAAAAAAATTTTTAAAAGGGGGGTTTTTAAATTTTTTAAAACCCCCCCAAAAAAAGGGGTTTGGGATTTTTTTTTTCCATTTTTTTGGGCGGGGACCCCAAAAAAATTTTTTTTGAAAAAAAAGGGAAAAGGGTTTTAAAAAATTTTTTTAAACCCCCCCCTTTTAAATTTTTGGAATTAAAACCCCCTTTTCCCTTTCCGGGTTCCCCCTTTTTTTTTCCCCCAATTTTTTCCCCCCCCCCCCGGGGGGGGGAAAGGGGGCCCCGGGGGGGGCCTTTTTCCCCCCTTTTGGGTTTCCCGGGGCCTTTTTTTTTGGGGGGGGCCCTTAAAAAAAAATTTTTTAAAAAAAAAAGGGGTTCTTTTTTTTTTAAAAAAAATTTTTTTTTTTTTTTTTTTGGGGGGGGTTTTTCCCCCCCCAAAAAATTTTTTTCCCTTTTTAAAAAAAATTTTTTTTAAAAAATTTGGGGAAAAAACCCCTTTTAAATTTTTAAAATTTCCCCTTTTTTTTTTTTTTTAAAAAAGGGGGAAAAGGGGGAAAATTTTTTTTTTGGAAATTTAACCTTTTTTTTTAAAAAAAAAAAATTTTTTAAAAAGGGTTTTTAAAATGAAAAAATTTTTTAAAAAGGGGAAAAAAGGGTTTTTTTGGGGGGGGCCCCCTTTTTTTTTTTTTTTTTTTTTAAAAAATTTTTTTTTTTTTTTTTTTGGGCCCCCCCCCCCTTTTTTTTCGGAAAAACCCAAAAAAATTTTTTTTTCCCCCCCCCCCCCAAAGGGGGGGCCCCCCAAAAAAACCCCAAAAACCCCCTTTTCCCCCCTAAGGGGGCCCCCCCCCTTTTTCCCTTTTTCCCCCTTTTTTTAAAAATTTTAAAAAACGCAAGTATGGATTCACTGCTCATTCACTGCACATTATACACAGTTGTTTTGGGGAATCCTCTTTGCCAATAGTCTTGGAATTAAACTACACTTCAGATGGACCCTTCCAGCATATAATGCACCCTACTATTAAAAACTAGGCTACTTAATGTTCATTAACCCTATCCAGACCGGGCTTTTTTGGCATTCCTGGGACCGGGGGGGGGGGCTCTTTTGACCCCCCCCTCATAACTTTGGAACCGAATGGCGTATGACCACCAAACTTGGAGGGGATGATCTTCAGCCAAAGATCTATGAATGACATCAGTTTGGTGGAATTATTGGATATTATGACATCATTATGATGTCATTTCCTGTTTTTATTGCCCAAAATGTCACCTTCATGCATTTTCCATCTAACTTGGAAAATGCACATCAATTTTGGTTATCATTTGCTTCAGACCACTTCAAATGTTCACAAGGGTGTCTGATGCTGATGAAAATGTAAAAAAAATATGAAAAGTGATGATGATGAGACTTAGATCAGTGATTTTTGGTCAGGCGTACCTGTCAGAAAACCGTTGCCATGGCAACAACAAAAATTATAAACCTAATATTTTTGTATCACACTGTAGCCAACTTTCGTAGTCATAGCTTTAGTCATTCAGGAGTTATACGACATCAAAGTTGGTGCGGGCACTTTTAGCCCCCCCCCCCCGGTCTGGATAGGGTTAATGCTAGATAAAAACTCACATATCCACCATTGCTCTATTCAGCTCGCGCACCCCCTGATGGCAGGCCGCGCACCCCCAGGGGTGCATGCACCACAGTTTGGGAAACCCTGCCTTACATTATTGCATTATATTACAGCAAAAAGTAATGCATTACAGTAATTAATTACATTTGTAATGCATTACCTCCCAACACTGGAATTGAGATACCCCTTCAACAATATACAATATACATTGATTGCTTCAATATCAATGGCAGCTCGCATTGAGGAGTCACAGGACAGATTATAGGCTATATTGACGCTTTAGAGACTGCTAGGAAGGTTTTTGAAGGAATTTGTTGGTGATGAGGCTGCACAGAACCAATAAATGCTCCGTCTATTTTCTGGTTGGAGACGGAGCGTGCTCTATGGCTGTGTACCAGACGGTAGTGTGTGTAGCTCTGCTCCGCCAGGGGGCACCAAAGCTACACACATGCCGTCTGGTGTAAACCTGGCTATGTAAAGCGATGTTTCAAATGAAAAGTGATGAATTTTCAAATTTTCAAATTTTCAATTTTCAAATGAAAAATGACACTCGTTCAGACCGCACTGTTAAAAGTTGCATGTGGGGTTTTCTGACAGCGAACCATAGAAGTGGTCACGAGAGCCATCGTTCACTTACTACTGACTCGCATAAGAATCAGCTGACTCGGGACCATGATTAATTAAATGTTTAATCCTACCTGGAGCGCCTTTAAGTTTTTATTTTGTCACGTTGTCCATGGGCAGTTAGTTAGTTTGGACACTCAATTGATACCATGGAAACATCCATGTTATTTATTGAAAAAAGAAAAGAAAATATAACCCTGAAATGTTAGTCTAATTAAAGAATGACCCATATATTAACATTTTAAAAAAATAATCCACATCATCTCGCAGGCCAGAAATAACTGATGGTGGGCCAGATTTGCCCCAGGGCAACTAATTGCCTACTCCTGCCATAAAGCCTTCTACAGTGCATTTCTCCCTTAATCTCTCATTCTGTCTGTCTGTCTGTCTGTCTGTCTGTCTGTCTGTCGGTCTGTCCCCCACACACTCATCCCTCTCTTATTGTCTAGGATGGAGGAGTCTGTGTCTAAAGGGAGACCACCCTCTCTCTCTCTCTCTCTCTCTCTCTCTCTCTCTCTCTCTCTCTCTCTCTCTCTCTCTCTCTCTCTCTCTCTTTCTCTCTCTCTCTCTCTATCTCTCACTCACTCCCTCACTCACACTCACACGCACGCGTGCGCGCGCACACACACACACACACACACACACATGCACACACACACACACACTAATCCATCTGTTATTGTCTAGGATGGAGGAGTTTGTGTCCAAGAGGAGACCACCCTCTCCTGTACCTTCCTGTGTGTCTATGAAGAGTGACCAGTCCAAGATGTCAGCAGGGATTAATTTTAAAGAAGGGGACTCTTCACCCCAACAGTAAGATCAGCACTCTACTATCCACCTCTCTCTCTCTCTCTCTCTCTCTCTCTCTCTCTCTCTCCTCTTCTCTCCTCTCTCTCTCTCTCTCTCTCTCTCTCTCTCTCTCTCTCTCTCTCTATCTCTCCCTCACTCCCTCACTCACACTCACACGCACGCGTGCGCGCGCACACACACACACACACGCACACGCACACGCACACACACACACACACTAATCCATCTGTTATTGTCTAGGATGGAGGAGTCTGTCTCTGAGGGGAGACCACCCTCTCCTGTACCCACCTGTGTGTCTATGAAGAGTGACCAGTCCAAGATGTCAGCAGGGATTAATTTTAAAGAAGGGAACTCTTCACCCCAACAGTAAGATCAACACTCTACTATCTCTCTCTCTCTCTCTCTCTCTCTCTCTCTCTCTCCCTCTCTCCCTCTCTATCTCTTTGTTAATCATGTCACAAATTGAAACCCCATAAATCAGCAACGGTTTGTTCTTAAGTACAGGGTATAATAACATCATATAATGTCATTACCTCTTTGAATAGTAACGTGAAGAACGTTTGATAACTTTTGTGTTCACTTGTTCAATGTTTTAAGCCATACCAGGGATTCTTGAGAGAAGGGACAAAACGCTTTTTGAAAACCTGATTTTGAAAATGCAGAATATGTTCTTGATGGTTATATATTCATGTAGATAAAGATGTGTAGTTTCCAGGCATGTAAAATACAGGCTCCAGGAAAAAAAGGCATTTTCAACAAATTAACATGTTTACCTTCACACCTAGATTTTCGTCAACTCCGTCAGACACAAGAAAAGTACATAATTAAATTATTATAATAGTCCAGCAAGAATCTTTAGCTCTGATTTGTATTGTAATGATACTTAGTTACCTTGATGTACAATAATATATAATATATATATTTAAGTTTTAATTGAAGACTGTTATTAACAAACAAAGTTCGAAAAATTGGTATTTTCAGACTTCATCTTTTATTTTGCTACCATGAGGAAAACACCTAAAGTGGTTAAAATACGTGGTGGTATAGATCTAATGACCCTTTATTGCCTAAACAAAAAAAATGATTAAAGAATTTGCTTTTTCCCCAAAATATTACAAAAACACCCGAAAGTGCTGAGGAAAATCTTACAGAGTCGACAGAAAAACTGACGGAGTTGACAAACTGGTCTGATTTTTGGAGCCTATTTAGTGCAAAATGTTTTTTCACAGTTTATCTCGTAGTTTTGTTATATTCTTACGTTTCTCTTTTTAAAATGTTTATTTGTTTTGAATTAAACTTTAGTTTTAACTTTTTTGTCCATATATCGAAAAAATGTGTAGTTATATGCATTATATGCACATTAATATACATATAATATCCTAAAATAACTTTTCCTCCTGTTTCTACGTTTGAAAAGAATATCATATTAGCATATTGAGCAGTTTTTGGTGAATTTGTCAACTCCATAAGATTTTGCATGTCACCTCCATAAGAAAATCTTTCTTTCCTTAAAAAAGTGTCACAAAAGCAATATCTACAAACATTTTGCATTGGAAACACATTAAAGACCTGGAAACAGTTATGTTCTTATTTAAAAAACAATAGTGAAAGCGTACGGCTAAGAAAAATGAGACACGACCCAGATTTTAGAGCACAAAAAGATGACAACATTTTGGACGCTTGGGCAAGTACAGGACTGACCATATTTGCACAACTTTTTGAAGAAAATATAGTAGTTTCGTTTCAAACCCCTGCAGATAGATTCAGTCTACCACAAAAACATGTTTTTAAGTATTTACAGGTCAGGAGCTATATACAACAAAAGGGGGAAAAGGCAACTAATGAAGTTTTAATTTTTTGTTAGAAAATAGAAACAAAAGTAGAAGGGGAGGTGCTCTAGCGAAGGCCTATAAACTAATACAAAGGATGACAAAAACAAAGTGTAAGGCAAAAGAAAAATGGGAGAATGAATTACTAATTACTATTACAGATAGTTCCTGGAGTGAATTATGGAAAGAGACTTTCAAAACAACCCAGTCCAAATGCTGGAAAGAGTTTGGCTGGAAGGTCAATCAAAGATTTTTTATGGTACCTAAACAATGTGCCCATATCTCAGGAGCTGACATAAAATGTTGGCGAGGATGTGGAGAAGAAGGGTCGCATACACATATATTCTATACATGTTCTATAATAAAACCATTTTGGGAGGAGGTAAGGCGAGCTGTCACATACATTTTTGATCTGAAACAACCTCTAACACCAGTAAATGTATTAGGCATCGACCTACCGAACAGGATAAAAAGAACGCACCGTATTTTTTTTCATATTCTAAGACTTACAGCACTAAAGCAAATTACAAAACTATGGAAACAAAGCAAACAACCAGATGTCCAGCTATGGTATAATACAATAAAAAATGTTTTGGAAATGGAAAAAAATATATTATTTTCTAGAAAGTGCTCACACAAATGGGAAGAAATGTACCCAGAAAATCTTTGCAATAATATGTGTCTTTATTTTGAAAATAGAACAACATAAGCTTCCAAATCTTTCACAGCTTGTGCATGCCCCCACACACCCACCCTCTACATCAGCACATACATACAGCCAATACAACACCTACTTCACACACACATACAGTACACCTACAGGTGAGCTATAGAATGTCTCTTTCTCTCTCTCTCTCTCTCTCTCTCTCTCTCTCTCTCTCTCTCTCTCTCTCTCTCTCTCTCTCTATCATTGTCTCGTAAGGTTTGAGTTGAAGTGCTTTTTTATTTTTATTTATTTATTCTCTGTCCTTGTTGGTTTGTTTGTTTTTGTCTATATGTTTGTCTGTGCAAACTGTCTATTGTCATTTACGTATTTGGGGGGAAAAAAAAGTTTATTTGGTAGTATGCTGAAAAGTCATTGAAAAGAATTGAAGTCTTGTATGGGCATATATCGTGAACTAGAAGAAGAGAGAAAAAATGGTGATGATGATGATGATGAATTTGTCATATTGAAATTAACTGTAAGCCTTGTGAGCAATTCTACCAATAAACAAAGTAACAAAACAAAAAAAACAAAAAAAAAGAAAATCTTATGGAGTTGACTCTTACGGAGTTGACAAATAAACCTACTTTTCATAATAACACATGATTTTCTAACAGAAATCATCTGGTACATCAGCAGTAGCTTAAGGACTTGCCAATAAAGTTATTCTGAGCTTTTATTATGCAAAATACTGAAATAACCCTTATTTTTATGCATTATGGTGTTGACACATTATGGTTGTGACATAGGTGGTCTTCCTAAAGATGCATTGATAAAATCAAATGTTAAATGTGACCTTAACAGAACAGTGTCTCCATGGCATGTATACCAAACAGTAAGTGGTACCAGGCTGCTTAGAGTGTGAGCTGACCACAATAATGGTAGATTTTTTGGTATTTAAAAAAAATCTTACGGTGTTGACTAAAAGTCCGGACACATGTTCAATAGTTTAAAAAGTATATAAAAAGGTTTATAAAACATTACATACATGTAGTTTGATTAATTATCCAAAATACTTGATGACAGTAGCTATGATGTTTGTTATATTTCATTTTAACCAATTATTATGGTATTGTCAAATTCTAAATCTTGCTTTCGGACATGGGGTTTTGAGGGTACTGATGACACACTGCAACGTGTAAAATAAAAAGAATAAAACTATATAAATATGAAATCATATTTTAGTGTACAAAACTTCTTCTTCTATCATTCCAGCTAATTTTGTTGCAATTTTTAATTACATTTTAAGCACAAACATGAGTTATATCTCCCGGACATGTTTTGTCCCATCTCTCAAGAATCCCTGATACTTGAAAGGCACACAGGTGGCTGGAAGCTCAAGCAGTCTTCAGTCTGTTCATTAAAGTTTGTTGGGTGCTCTTGGATATCGGGGATCAGTTCATGCAGAGAGAAGAGTTCATCCAGGCACTCCAAATTAAGGTGTCCAAACGGGAAGTTACATTAAAAAGCCTTTAATGGTACTGGGCTGGGGTTATATTAAAAAGCCGACATGTTTCGACCTCACCAGGTCTTCATCAGGGCTAGGTTCCAATCCCTGATACTTTTTGACTGTTTTAGAGAGGAAACACTGTCCGTCAACTGTGTCCTCAGGAATTATATTTATAAGCATACAGATAAAACACATACAAATATGAATTGATTAAGGTCTTGACGAGCTGATGTCATGGGCGCGAATGAAGATCAAGCCCTCTAAGTCTCACAGCCTGTCACTTAGGAAAGGAGTCAGGAATGACTGCACCAACTTTCTTGTCGGAGGGGAAAAGATACCACTTCTTGCCGAACAACCCATCAGAAGCCTGGGGAGGCAGTACACCGCAGAACTATCTGATAAACAGATGGGGAAGACCGTCATGAAACAGCTATGTGACGGCCTGGCAAGGATCGACCAAAGCCAACTCCCTGGGAAGTACAAGGTTTGGTGCTACCAATTTACCCTCTACCACAGGGTAAAGTGGCCCCTGAAAATGAGCGAGATCCCCTCATCAACCGTGACTAAGATGTATGGGAAAGCCAACTCATTCATACGAAAGTGGTTGGGGTTGCCACGTTGCCTATCTGAAGCTGGCCTCTTCAGAAGAAATACACTGCAACTAACACTGAAGTCACTACAGTTGGGCTACATGCAAGGGAAAGCCAGGTTGGTCCTTGAGCATCGGGAGTCCACAGACGAGTCAGTCAGGAAGGCTAACACCAGGGTCCTGACTGGCCGCAAGTGGAACGCCCAGACCAAGGTCGACCAAGCTGTAAGCCAGCTGCAGCACAAGGAAATCATGGGCAGAGTGAAGGTAGGTAGAGCAGGCCTAGGATGGGGAGATGCACCAAGATTCTGGTCCAAGGCCCACCGCAAGGAAAGGAAGGAAATGGTAGTGGCGGAGGTGACGAGGATGGAGGAAGACAGCTATAAGATCAAGGCTGTGTCGCAGGGACGGCAGAGAAGCTGGACAACCAGGGAGGGAATCTCAAATAGGAACATCAGTTGGTCAGACGTGTGGAAGATCCCACAGGCAAGACTCAGCTTCCTTATACGCTCAACCTATGACACGTTCCCCTGTCCTCGGAACCTCCACCAGTGGTTTGGAAAAGAGGAATGTTGCGCACTCTGCAATGCTCCCAATGCAAGCCTCCAGCATATCTTGCCAGGCTGCAAAATCGCGCTATCACAAGGCCGCTACAGATGGCGCCACAACCAAGTCTTGAGAAAGCTAGTCGAAGTACTGGAGGAGTGCAGACAGGATAGCAGAATACCATCGCCCACAGAGGACCCCACCACCTTTGTCGCGGAAGGAGGGATCAGAAGCATCAGGCAAAGAGAAACATCAAGGCCCTTCAGTCCCGGCCAGGATTGGAGCACGAAGGTCGACTTGGACAGGAAGCTCCTGTTTCCCACAGAGATTACCACCTCATCTCTCCGGCCAGACATAGTGGCGTGGTCCACAAAGGCAAGAGCGGTGGCCCTCATTGAACTCACCGTGCCAAGTGAGGAAGGAATCGAGGCTGCCTTCGAGCGGAAAAAGGCCAAGTACTCTGAGCTGGCTGCTGAGTGCCGAGAGGCGGGTTGGAAGACTACCATCTACCCAGTGGAGGTTGGATGCAGAGGCTTTATGGGGTTCTCGACTCTACGCCTCCTAAAGAACGTGGGAGTCATGGGAAGGAAGCTTAAGAAGGCAACAAAGGAACTGGCAGAGGAGGCGGAGAAAGGGAGCTTTTGGCTCTGGCTGCGGAGGAAGGACAGAAACTGGGGGAAGATCACCTAACCCCCAGACAGCAGCTGCAGGGAACAGCAAGCCTATCTCCCAACCGGCTTGCGCACTCAACACTGTTGCCACCCCAGCAACCAACGCACCCGAGCACAGCTGCATTGGAAGGGGGTTACAGCCAGCAGCCAACGAACACCAAACAGCTCAACTGCCTCACAAACAACTCGTCAGTAAGCATTCAGCGCATTCGGCACCTTTCACTCAGCACTGTTGCCACCCCAGCAACCAACGCACCCGAGCACAGCTGCCTTATTTTCCTTCTTTTTTTTTTTTAATGCTTATGAAATGTATGAAACGTATGTATTGTTGGTGTGAGCTGTACGCCAGAAGCAGATGGGCAGTGAGCCTGGCCACTCACTGTTGGCCCACTAGCTGGAGTTGGCGGTGTTGTGGTTCAGGGCCGAAACACCGAAGAGAAGGCTGGACACCACCTGACGACATCTGCTTCTGGCATAGGGCTACAGCTACCTGCGAAGGTGGTTGAGGAAGGCACCTCCTGTGCATGCATGATGAATGTGAATGTGTATTCCCTATGTTTGTCTAGTAATTTATACAATAAAGATGTTTGTGTCACAAGTCTTATTTTCTCTCGCTGACCCATGGGCACCGGAAGAGGTGCGACAGGCAGCAATGCCCAGCAGGTATTAACAGCTACCTGTACAATCCTGTGGTGAAAACTCTGAGGTCTGCAGTTAACACAATAGTCTAAAAATCGCAGGAATGTCAAGCTGTGTTATCGTACTATATTTACGTAATATAGAGTATGGTTTTGTCTCTTAAAATGCTTTCAAACAAGGTTATTTCCAATGTGTAGCATTGTTATGCCTATCTTCAAGACGATATAACATTTGTGTGTAACTTGATTTGAAGAATAAACAAACTAATGTTCATTTTCATGAAAATATTGTAAAGTAATTTAAGATTAAGCTTGGCAGTTAGTTAGTTTGGACACTCAATGGATACCATGAAAACATCCATGTTATTTATTGAAAAAAGAAAAGAAAAGATAATCCTGAAATGTTAGTCTAATTAAAGAATGACCCATATATTAACATTTTTAAAAAATAATTCACATCATCTTGCAGGTCAGAAATAACTGATGGCGGGCCAGATTTGCCCCCAGGGCTACTATTTGCCTACTCCTGCCATAAAGGCTTCTACAGTGCATTTCTCCCTTAATCTCTCATTCTGTCTGTCTGTCTGTCTGTCTGTCTGTCTGTCTGTCTGTCTGTCTGTCTGTCTGTCTGTCTGTCTGTCTGTCTGTCTGTCTGTCTGTCTGTCGGTCTGTCCCCCACACACTAATCCCTCTCTTATTGTCTAGGATGCAGGTGTCTGTGTCCAAGAGGAGACCACCCTCTCCTGTACCCACCTGTGTGTCTATGAAGAGTGACCAGTCCAAGATGTCAGCAGGGATTAATTTTAAAGAAGGGGACTCTTCAGCCCAACAGTAAGATCAACACTCTACTATCCATCTCTCTCTCTCTCTCTCTCTCTCTCTCTCTCTCTCTCTCTCTCTCTCTCTCTCTCTCTCTCTCTCTCTCTCTCTCTCTCTATCTATCTATCTCTACCTCTTTGTCTCTCTATCTCTCTCTCTCTCTCTCTTTCGTTCTCTCTCTTTGTTAATCATGTCACAAATTGAAACCCCACAAATCAGCAACGGTTTGTTCCTAAGTACAGGGTATAATAAGTAAGGGATAATTGACGATACGGTGTGCGTATAACAGGACAAATAATGCACACCTAGGTGGTGATGCAGCCACGACGCGAAGCGGAGTGGCCGTTACACCTCGGTGTGCATTATTTTTCCTGTTAAACGCACACCGTGAAGTCAATTATCCCGCTTATACCACGGTTGCCACACTGTCTGAAATTTATTTAAGGCATTATTTCGATGCTTTAATGGCTAAAACAAAGGTTTTCTGTAGAACTACTTCCTTCCGCCACAAGAAGCTTCTTTTCATAACTTTCTGGCGAACTGCCGTTGCTAATTCTAAATTGAAGGTTGCTATGGCCAAGACACCGTTGTTAGTTCTATCGCATTTGGTTGTCAAGTCAAGAGCCAGTCGTTAATTCTATCGCATTTGGTTGTCAAGTCAGTTGCCTCAATGTTCTACCCAACCGATATATGGGCGCGTCTGACTTGCCCACAAGATTATGCTACAGTTGGCATGATTCCTACAAATGTACAGATCTCAATAGATTAAAAAAATACTCTGCGTATCTTGGCGACATTCTAAATGCCTCGCCTCGCCATTAACTTCATCAAAACAGGCACCTGGTCAATCAGCTCTCCTCCCATAGGAAACTCCCTTTGATTTATTTTCCACTGCGTTCCCATAGTTATTGATCCGAAAATATCCCATACTTTTCACAAGTTACGCTACTCTCTCTCAACTGATAAACGCTACAACTACAGGAAACCTCTCCTCTCGTGGGGAAGAAACGCCCATGTGAAACGGGCGTCCCTTACTTTGCGCAGGGACTCTCTCTCTCTCTCTCTCTCTCTCTCTCTCTCTCTCTCTCTCTCTCTCTCTCTCTCTCCCTCTCTCTCTCTCTCTCTCTCTCACTCACTCACTCACTCACTCACTCACTCACTCACTCACTCACACACACACACACACACACACACACACACACACACACACACAAAGTTGACACAGTGATGGTCAGTTGGGAGAAATAAACGTGTTTGAAATTTGATTAGGCCTACTAAGATTTGCTCCAGATTCACTATACATTGCTGGTGTTTCCAGACGCGCGATTCGACTTGCAACTTTTTTGTGTGTAATTTATGAACGTGCGTGCCTTGGCGCATTGATACACTGGAGTTATGAGGTCAGAAAAGTGACCTAATAGTGGGACTACTTCAGGTGTGCATCTATAGACAGTTAATCAACACTCAATTTAGCGCGTCACAATGGGAGATTCCAGACTGCCGTGGTATAACATCATATAATGTCATTACCTCTTTGAATGGTAACGTGAAGAACGTTTGGTAACTTTTGTGTTCACTTGTTCAATGTTTTAAGCCATATTTTTTGACTGTTTTAGAGAGGAAACACTGTCCGTCAACTGTGTCCTCAGGAATTATATTTATAAGCATACAGATAAAACACATACAAATGTGAATTGATTAAGGTCTTGACGAGCTGATGTCATGGGCGCGAATGAAGATCAAGCCCTCTAAGTCTCGCAGCCTGTCACTTAGGAAAGGAGTTAGGAATGACTGCACCACCTTTCTCTCACTCTCTCACTCACACCCTCACTTCCTCACTCACACTCACACGGACGCGCGCGCACACACACACACACACAAGACACACACGCACACACACATACACACACACACACACACACACACACACACACACACACACACACACACACACACACACACACACACACACACACACACACACACACACACACTCTCATCCCTCTCTTATTGTCTAGGATGCAGGTGTTTGTGTCTAAGACAGACAGGTTTGGCTGGGCCCGGGACAAAAAAAATATCAATGGGCCCCCCTTCCTCCTACTCCATTAAAAAATTAAAAAAAAAAAAACAAAAAAAAAAAACACAGACAAACCTAGCCACCATTTTTTTTCAAGAGAGACCAGGTGGCCAGACTAGGCCTACACTTTTGGCCTGAAAGCGCACCACTCTCACATGATATGCTATGTATTATTAGGCCTACTCATTATAAAAGAAATTACATTGGTACCAAAGTAGCCTCACGATGATGCATACAATTCCATAGTAAATTATCTATCCAATTTTACTATCCATGCATTCTCGCCAACATTTATTTAGAAATGAAACAAAACAAATAGGATTCACATCGTCATTAATAACACAAGTGTTAGTGTAATTTATTTTGGCAACTTGAAGGCTTGCACATCAAAACGTGCCTGACTGAATCAGCTCCCGTTTGCTAAACTGACTTCAAGTGACTTGTGATGACAGTGAACAAGTGAGCAGCACACCAAAGACTTCAGTGGAACACAGGTCTTGTGGGTGATTCCGCCAAAAGAGTGCCATTTGTGTCCCCAGCAAATAAAATGTATAAAATCAATGAATAAAGTAAAATAAATTACATTCCATTATTAAGCAAACTTTTCTACACATGATCCATTGAAAAGTTTGTAAATATATTATTTTTAAATATGATAAAAATGTATCAAAAACCCTATTTTTTCCTCTTTCTCGTGTGTCCCCAGAGTGAAGTGCAACACTTTACCACAAAATATTGATAAAGAAATCCTTCCGAAACCTGGGGTTTTTTTTGTGCTTTATATGTGACTATATAATCCATCTATACTTTTAATTGTATTTTTAAAAGAATAAATTAATTCTATTTTGGTTAAAAATCACATTTTAGTCGTGTCCCCAGGTTTTGACTCAGTGCTGTTACCCATGTATATCCCGCCCCAAAAAAATTTGGGACCCTCCCACTAGTGACATTTTCACCTGGAAGTGACATCATTTAGATCTCCTGAATCCAATGGGAAGATCAAAAGTATGTTCTCTCGTGTATTTTTCTTCATATTTGATGATATTACAGTTGAGTCAGGGGGGGGCAATCTAAAAACTCTTTCATGTTACCTTGATTATCTTTAGATAGTGTTTGATGACAACAAAAGTAAAATGTTCACTTAAATGTGAAGAATGTGCTCTGTGCAAAAAAAGTATTAGCATGGATGCCATGTGGTCGGATTTCACACAATTGCTAATTTCTTGCTAATTCCTCATTGCTGTTACCCTAATTGCTGTTACTCAAAATAACAATGTGTTATGGTAAAAACTGTTATAAATTAAATTAATTATCCTGAGATTGCCCAGTGCTCTTTTTGAATGCTTAAATGTGTACATTAACAAATTCTATGTTGAAATTGAATGAAATTTGAAGTTTATTTTTAAGGTTTTTCAACCAGCAAATGGCACTCTTTTGGCGGAATCACCCTTGTACTGTCCTCCCTCATCAGTCTTCCCACAACAGGAATAGCCAAACACAGGAACAAGTCAAGTTGCAGAAATGTAGGCCTATATGCAAAACGAATCTACACTGTATTTCTCCCCACAAAGATTTATCCCTATCGCGCCAGATGCATCATCTATGATGCATCAAATTCAAAGCCCTCTCCACGCTGACACACACAAAAAATCCATCTCAAAAACATCCTGCGTGTCATTTCCAAACGTCCTGCAGTACACGGCAACCGCCACAAGAGAGCAGCGGTCAACAACAAGTTGATCACAGCTCGGCGAAAAATGCAAAAATGGAGTAGAAGCCGTTTCCCTGACCGACGCTGAGATATCGTCAAATTGCAAAAGGTTTGTGTACAAATTTCCGAGATATAACTCTACATCCTTTAATTTGAACACTTGCTTTGTGCAATTAATCAAGGAAGAGTTTATATTTTTACACCGTGTTGCAGAGAGATCGTGCTAAAACTGATGAAACATATAAGCACCATCCGGCGGTGGCAGGAAGTCAGCCATCAATGCATTTGCTCCATAGGGAAACTTACAAAGCATACCACGACGATCGTATAACAAAACACACTAGTTGTTTTACTTCAAGACAAAGATATTGCCTTAAGAAACAGGTTTTACTTGCAATTTTGAAAATGTAATGCAAAATGTTGAAATTATGATCTCGTAAAAAATGCATTGAAGTGAATGGAGAAATGGTCAAATTGTAGTAATGGACCCATATATTCAAATTACACATCAAAAATGAATAATGATCTATATTACACTCATAAATAGGTTGTTGAGCATTCGATCAGCTATGTTTTTACATAGATTTAAAAAAATTACCCAACCAGGCTGTGGGAAATGTAAAATATGGTCCTGCTAAAACAAGGATAGGCTTTAAAAAAAAATGGCAGGATCTCACTAAATATTTAAAGATAATCCTCAAATTAAATTGTCTGACAACTTTTTTAAATAAAAAAAAGTTGTAAATGCATTAAAAGTCATTTTTCAATGGTCATGAAATTGGAATTTTCATTCATTAAAAGCCTGATGCATCATATATGATGCATTAAATATCTCAGTGACCTTAACAACATTTTGATTTTTTTTTTTACATTACTTATAAGGGACCAATATTGAAGCAAATTCCAAAAAAATAGAATTTTCTCTCATTGCTTTCATGGTTCAGGTTTCACAGGGTTAAACGCGCTAAGCGTTTATAGCGTTACATATTAATAGCTCTGTTTTAAAAGTTCTCCCTTGCCCTCTCCTGCACGCGACGCAACTTCTCATCACGGTATGATTCTGGGCTAATGTGCATATTATTAGCTAAGGTCACTGATGGTCAGATTTGAAACACAATTTTACTAAGCTGTTATAAAATGATGCGATGCCCGTTTTCTATTGTGTTTATCAGTGTGACTGATCTCCTTTTAAACATGAATGCTGCAGTGCAGTGCGTGTCTGTTTATGAAGGGAAACTTTTGCCTTGTTTGTGTCCTCTGCCTGTTAGTACCTGCATCATCTGAAGAATATTTTACTGAATTCCTGGGGCTTCTGGTGTCTTCCTCTGTTTTCTCCTTTCCTTGATTTTCTGCCCTCCTGGTTTGAACGACTGCGTCTTCAGACACCTTGGCAAATTGGCACGAGCCGCGTTAAGTTGAAGACGTTTTTTTCTTTCTCGTAATGACCGACCAAACCATTTGTGCACTGGGGGTGGGGGAGGTGCGAGTTCTTGATCCCTTTTTAAGGACAGGAAAGGCAAAATATCTGCATAATTTATTTAAAGGGACACTGTGCAGCAAATGGTCAAAAAAGGTACTGCAACTATGCTGCTCATTGAAACTGGGCTGCCTATTGCCTATTGCCTATTGGCTGCCTATTTGATCTTTACATGAAAGTTTACTAGGTAATAAACAAATATTTTCTAGTGTGGTCCAAGTACAGTCATTTTTGCTGCTGAAAATGGCTATTTTTAGAAATTCAAAATGGTGGACCATGGAGAAGATCCCCCTTTTCATGTATGAAAAGTGCATTTTTTCCAGTCATAGTGAATACTTGAATTTGATGGTGGTGATAAGTATTCATGTAAAAGGGAACATTAGTGAATGGGCAGCATGAATTCTGGAAATAAACAACTAAAAATCTCACACAGTGTCCCTTTAATGCAAATATAGCGCATTCTCCCTCTCTCAAAGACCAACTTATTTTGAAATGAAATAGAACCATTAATCACAAACTTAATGAGGGCCCAGTTCTGGGCCCCCCTATCCCTGGGCCCGGGACAAAAAGCCTGGTTGTCCCCTCCCTTTCGGCGGGCCTGCACGCACACGCACACACACACACACACACACACACACTCACTCACACTGATGATGTTTACATGGGGAAGATAATCAAGTTATTGTCAGTAAACACAGTTGTGTGTGTGTGTGTGTGTGTGTGTGTGTGTGTGTGTGTGTGTGTGTGTGTGTGTGTGTTTGTGTGTGTGTGTGTGGCACAGCTCAAGCCAGCATACGGAATTCCACTCTGCTGCAGTCAACCCTTGTGATCCCCTGAATACACGGCAGTCCAGTCAATCAGATGTCAGACTTCCAGGACATGGCCAGCTTTATGATCACAGGTGTGTGTGTGTGTGTGTGTGTGTGTGTGTGTGTGTGTGTGTGTGTGTGTGTGTGTGTGTGTGTGTGTGTGTGTGTGTGTGTGTGTGTGTGCGTACGCGCGCATGTCTGTGATTAGATTTGATTAACTGCCATACATATCTTTGTAATTCTATGTATTCTATGTATTTGTTTTACTCTCAGACAGCAACGTGATCATGTGCAAGAAATGCTGCAGACCCACAAGTCTCATCTGCAGAAGAGGTTTCAGTGTCTGATTGAGGGCAGCATAGAGCAGGGAAGCTCCACAGAACTGAATAAGGTCTACACAGATCTTTACATCACAAAGGGGGGAAGGGGAAAGGTCAATGAAGAACACGAGGTCAATGACAGATACAGTCACCAGAAAAACAAGTATATTCAGAGACATGATCATGAACATGAAGTCAGACAGCTAGAGGGAGCATCCTGGAGAGAAGAGAAATTAGGCAGACCAATCAAATGCAGTGACCTCTTTAAACCCGGATCTGGAAAAGACATATCCATCAGATCAGTGCTGACTAAGGGAGTGGCTGGCATTGGAAAAACGGTCTCTGTGCAGAAGTTCATCCTGGACTGGGCTGAAGGGAAAGCCAATCAGGATGTCCACTTCATATTTCCTTTTCTTTTCCGGGAGCTGAACCTGATGAAGGAGAACAAACTCAGTCTGGTGGGTCTTATCCAGTACTTTTACCCCAAGATAGAAGCAGAACAAATACTCACCAGTTCAAAGCACAGAGTGTTGTTCATCTTTGATGGTCTGGATGAGTGTCGACTTCCTCTTCAGTTCAGCCACAGGTCAAAGTGTTGTAATGTGACAGAGCAGGTATCAATCAACATGTTGCTGACAAACCTCATTCAAGGGAATCTGCTTCCCTCTGCTCTCCTCTGGATCACCACCCGACCAGCAGCAGCCAGTCAGATCCTTTATGAGTGTGTGGACCAGGTGACAGAAATAAGGGGATTCAACAATCCACAGAAGGAGGAGTACTTTGGGA
>NW_026946159.1:75000-76984 GCF_034702125.1 Engraulis encrasicolus | reverse complement strand
CTGGGGACCCTCCGGGTTCGCACCCACCGGTGCAGACGGAGCACAACGACTCCAGCGTTGTCGGAGTCGCCCAGGTCCGCGTGGGTTTCACCTCGCCGAACAGCATACGAGAATCCTCTTCACAACTTGACTTTTACTCCGTTCTTCCGGCACAAGGAATGGAACTGGAAACGTGCGACGGCTGTGCAAAACCTCTCTTCATGGCGCACACTTTTCCTCTTCTTCTCTCTCGCTCTGCTTCTCTGCACGCGCTGTTATCGCAGAACAGTCTCACCCGCCATTGATCTTGAACTTGGGCATGACTCGGAGCGCTGTGGTGTTCGCTGGGAAGTGTAGTTAGGAAAAGGTAGCGCAGTCCCCTGACTGGCCAAGTCAGAGGGGCTGTCCGCTACAACTCACTCACTCACTCACTCACTCACTCACTCACTCACTCACTCACTCACTCACTCACTCACTCACTCACTCACTCACTCACTCACTCACACACACACACACACACACACACACACACACACACACACACACACACACACACACACACACACACACACACACACACACACACACACACACATGTTTGCTTATCATAGGAACTAAGTCTTCAACAGTGACATTGTCCAGTGTCTGCTGATGTTTTCATGTGTGCTCTAGGTCACACACACACACACACACACACACACTCACACCTGGCCAATGATCCAACACAGAGGTCACTCTGTGTGTGTGTGTGTGGTGTGTGTGTGTGTGTGTGTGTGTGTGTGTGTGTGTGTGTGTGTGTGTGTGTGTGTGTGTGTGTGTGTGTGTGTGTGTGTGTGTGTGTGTGTGCGTGATAATGAAAATATGGTTGATTCTGCTGTGCGTATGTGTGTCCGTGCCAGTGTGTGTGTGTGTGTGTATATGTGTGTGTGTGTGGGTGCGCGTGCATGGGTGCATAAGTGCGTGTGTGCGTGTGTGTGCATGCGTGTGAGCGTCGAGTGTCTGTGTGTGTGTGTGTGTGTGGCTCTGTGTGTGTGTGTGTGTGTGTGTGTGTGTGTGTGTGTGTGTGTGTGTGTGTGTGTGTGTGTGTGTGTGTGTGTGTGTGTGTGTGTGTGTGTGTGTGTGTGTACTGTCTCTTTCTGCAGCTGTTCTTCATCAAAGGCAGGGTCAGGTCAACACTGAAGGGTTGTGGACCTATACCACACACACACACACACACACATACACACACACACACACACAAACACACACACACACAAACACACACACACACTAGGCATGCGTCGCAAACCGAAACCGTATGGTTTGCATGTCACGAAACGGGGTAGTGCGCAACCGCACGGTGCCCACGGTTTCCAAAAAAAAAAAGAGTGACCACGGGCGGACGACGCAATTAAAATCCTACCACTTTAACATAAAACACAAAGACTACGTAGGATATTGAGTGTGGAAAGACTGATTTCTATCAGCCAACTGAAAGGCATAATGTAACAGCATGCAGCAGCTGACAAGGCTAAAGTAGCCTATAAGCAAGTGCAGGTCGGTCAGCAGCGTCTTTCCCTCTCCACCCTCTCTCTCCACGTTAGCGTTACTGCCCCCATCCTTTATTCTAACCAATTGAAATTAAATGAACACGAATTTAGAACAAATGACAGATTAGCAGAACAAAGTAGACTATGACTTACGTTACAGTAGCCTATTGTAGGCTATATCCACGTTGAATGGGTATTCTATTCCGGGCGGCAAAATGCAAGATATGAACATAGCCTATCCATCAGATTCACTGCGCTCCTTAACTGCAATCAGCTGTAGTAAGTATATGCCTTCTATGTAGTCAGTTAAACTCTGATGGAATGAAGAGGACTTTGTGCTGTTGCCTAGCTAACACTGATGTTTGACACTATTATCAAAATAACATTTGATTGTTTTAACAGGCTCAGCTTCACAGGAGTTTTGTGAAACATTCTTGTGCATACACTTCTAAAAAAATTATCTTTTTAAATTATTT
>NW_026946159.1:57500-67500 GCF_034702125.1 Engraulis encrasicolus | reverse complement strand
CCCCCCCCCCCCCCCCCCCCCCCCGTGCCCCCCCCCCCCCCCCCCCCCCCCCCCCCCCCCCCCCCCCCGGTCTGGATAGGGTTAATAGTAGTTTAATAGTAGCTTTTAATAGTATGGTGCATTATATGCTGGAAGGCTCCATCTGAAGTGTAGTTTAATTCCAAGACTATTGGAAAAGAGGATTCCCCAAAAAACACTGTGCTTAATATGCAGTGAATGAGCAGTGAATCCATACTTGCGCCGTCAGCACACCAAAATATTCGCTCAGGGGGTGCGCAAACCACATTGAAATGTACAAGGGGGTGCACAGGGGGAAAAGTTTGGGAACCCCTGATCTACAGAGAGTGCTACTCAGTTGACATAAAGACATTAGTCATAAAGGCTGGCATCTTCTACAGAGAGAGCTTCTCAGTTGACATAAAGGCTAGCCTCTTCTACATGGACTGCTTCTCAGTTGACATAAAGGCTAGCATCTTCTACAGAGAGAGCTTCTCAGTTGACATAAAGGCTAGCATCTCCTACAGAGAGAGCTACTCAGTTGACATAAAGGCATTAGTCATAAAGACTAGCATCTTCTACAGGGAGAGCTTCTCAGTTGACATAAAGGCTAGCCTCTTCTACATGGACTGCTTCTCAGTTGACATAAAGGCTAGCATCTTCTACAGAGAGAGCTTCTCAGTTGACATAAAGGCTAGCATCTTCTTCAGAGAGAGCTAATCAGTTGACATAAAGGCATTAGTCATAAAGACTGGTATCTCATATAGAAGGATAGGAATTGGGCTAACCCCACTAAGTCATCTAAATCATTGCTTCTCAACCTTTTATTATAGGCGAGGAACCCTTTCAATGAAAAATGTCAAGGCACCCCAAACCAACAAGCTGTAACATGGCATCGCATCTGATACCACACAAGCTTAGAAAAGTATCAGATTTGGAGACGCCACACAACCGAAGTTGCATCTTTATCTCAGACAGGCTATGTGTAGGCCGTACTGGGGCGACCTAAATATACTTTATTGTGAAAGATTCCACTGACTAAGCATTGATTTATTAATTTAGACAAATATGTATTTTCTAACATTATTTATTTACTTAGGTCAGTTTCACATACCATCAGCCACGTTTCCGTGGCACCCCTGAGGGGTGTGTGCTGCACCCTAGCGTGCCATGGCACCCCGATTGAGAAACACTGATCTAAATCGTCATTGCTGTACTAATGTGTGTGTATGTGTGTGTGTGTGTGTCTCCTCCCTCCCCTCCCCCCATATCCAGGAGCTGTTTACGGCGGAGTGTAAGTTTAAGGAGAGTGTGTTTGAGAACTACTACGTGATCTACTCGTCGCTGCTGTACCGGCAGCAGGAGAGCGGCAGGGCCTGGTTCCTCGGGCTCAACAAGGACGGACAGACTATGAAGGGCAACCGCGTCAAGAAGACCAAGCCCGCCGCACACTTCCTGCCCAAGCCCATAGAAGGTAACTATGGTAACCGCACACTTCCTACCCAAGCCCATAGAAGGTAACTATGGTAACCGCACACTTCCTTAACCGCACACTTCCTTAACCGCACACTTCCTACCCAAGCCCATAGAAGGTAACTATGGTAACCGCACACTTCCTACCCAAGCCCATAGAAGGTAACTATGGTAACCGCACACTTCCTACCCAAGCCCATAGAAGGTAACTATGGTAACCGCACACTTCCTTAACTGCACACTTCCTGTCCAAACCAATAGAAGGTAACCGCATACAGTGAATATTCACTCCCACCGCCTCGATGCCAAAGGCCTCCAAGGCCACCCCTGTAATGTGTGTAATGCAGTGGTTCTCAAACTTTTTCAGACCGAGGACCACTTTGTCCCCCCAAAAATGATCAGGGACCACCTGTCAACTGAATTGGCAATTGATGGGTGCTAATTTGACATTGCTCATTTTTATGCAGATCACTTACTTTTTATTCACATTATAAGCCTGTCTTTTTCAGTTGAAAACATGAAAATGTTACAAATGTAGCCTACTGCTAGCTTATCTTGGAAAAGTAGAAATCCCCTCGCGGACCACCTGAGCTCTATCGCGGACCACTAGTGGTACCCGGACCACACTTTGAGAATATTATATTAATGTAATATTCTCTCTGTCTCCTTTAGTTGCGATGTATCGAGAGCCCTCGCTACACGACGTTGGGGAGGTTCCCCCCTCCAAGGCCACTCCTCCCCCTAACCCCGCCCCTAACCCCGCCCCTCCCTCTCAGCCCACCAAGAGCACAAGTGACCCCATCATGATGAACGGCGGCAAGCCAATCAACAAGCCCGATAAAGAGACATAGCCCTGCCCTCCTCCTCTCTCACCCAATCACAGGGCACGCTGCTCACCAGACTGACCAATCAGCAAGCCCGAGCAACTTGAGCAGGAGGAAAGCGTAAGCCCTGAAGTCCTCCTCTCTTACCCAATCACACGGGGGCCGCTGCTGCTGCTCGCTCCACTAATCACCAATCAGCACGCTCGGTTAAGCTAAGTCCCGCCCCCTGGCTAGGATTCTTGCTCTATTGGCTCACAAGAAAAAACAGATACAGCCCCACCCCACCCCTCCAGCCCCACCCCACCAAGCTGAGCTCCTCCACAGGCACAGGAGACTGCTGAACACCTGAGCAGCAGTACAGAGAGGAGAGAGGAGGAGGAGGAGGAGAAGAGGAGGAGGAGGAGGAGAGGAGGAGGAGGAGGAGGAGGAGGAGAGGAGAGGAGGAGGAGAGAGGAGGAGGAGGAGGAGAAGAGGAGGAGGAGGAGAGGAGGAGGAGGAGGAGAGGAGGAGAAGAGATGAATGGAAGAGAAGAGGAGGAGGAGCACAGATGAATGAAAGAGAGGAGGAGGAGGAGGAGAGATGAGGACAAGAGATGGAGGAGAGCACATATGCAGGAGAGGAGGAGGAGAGAAGAGAAGAGAGGAGAAGAGAAGAGAAGAGAAGAGAAGAGAAGAGAAGAGAAGAGAAGAGAAGAGAAGAGAAGAGAAGAGAAGAGAAGAGGAGAGGGGAGAGGAGAGGAGAAGAGAAGAGAAGAGAAGAGAAGAGAAGAGAGGAGAGGAGAAGAGAAGAGAAGAGAAGAGAAGAGAAGAGAAGAGAAGAGAAGAGAAGAGAAGAGAAGAGAAGAGAAGAGAAGAGGAGAGAGCTGGTTTAGGTGTCCAGCCTCATAGACTCTGGTCTCCAGAAGGCCCTTTGCGAAATGGAATGCGGCCCTTTGCGAAATGAAACGCCTTTCTGTTAAACACCGTTTTATTTACTTTGGTGGTTGTTTGGGTTTGCTCTGGTTTGGTTTGTTTATTTAGTTTGGCTTTGATTTTATGACAATCTCCTGTGAAGGTGATCCAGCGCCATGGAGTGCAGAACCACCAATGACTTCCATACACACACACACACACACACACACACACACACACACACACACACACACACACACACACACACACACACACACACACACACACACACACACACTAAGATTGTCATCTCTATTCTGTGTAAACACACACACCATGATGATCGTTCTGGCTATTCTGTGTTCAGTGTGGATGAAGGGTTGTTTGTTTGTTGACTTGTTTACTCGTTTGTCTGTTATGCTGTTTTTGTTTACCCCTCCTGTTTACTATGATGTCCAGATAGTGTGTGTCTTACTCCCGTGGTCAAACCACGCGTGCACACACACACACACACACACACACACACACACACACACACACACACACACACACACACACACACACACACACACACGCGTAGCAGAAAAGACTTGATGCATATGATGCATACGCTTGCTTCCTCACACACACATACACACACACACACACTTGATGCAGATGAGACTTGAGGCTTCCTTTGACAAGTTTACACTAACGTAGTTGCCGCGGGCGATCACTCTCCATGAGCAGTGTTTTGGCAAATTTTACAAATCAACAAATATATTTAAAGATTTACTATATGAATTAAAGGGGGGAAAGTCTTTATATGGGAGTTTCTGTCACCCCACACTAGTGAAACATCCTTCGTGTTTCTTTCTAAAGTGAGGTGTTTATATAATGGGGGTGTCACCCTAAAGTCTCATACATATAACGGCCAACGAGGTGAACGGTTCGATGAAGTTATGAAGCTATGAGTAGCGACTAGTTAGATGTCTAGTTAGGCTACTAAGAGTAGCGGCTAGCTGGTTGGCTATTAGGACTACTAAGAGTAGCGGCTAGCTGGTTGGCTAGTTAGGCTACTAAGAGTAGCTGCTAACTGTTTGGCTAGGTGGACTACTAAGAGTAGCGGCTAGCTGGTTGGCTAGTTAGGCTACTAAGAGTAGCGGCTAGCTGGTTGGCTAGTTAGGCTACTAAGAGTAGCGGCTAGCTGGTTGGCTCGTTATGGTACTAAGCGTAGCTGCTAACTGATTGGCTAGTTGGGCTCATCCACTGTAGCTAGCTTGGCTACTTGCTTGTCTTCTAGGTAGTCGTAGCAAGTTGTCTATAAATATAGCAGAAAGTCATCTAGATAGGTGGCTAACAGGTCTCCCAGGTAGGCTGCTACAGGTAGATGGTAGCCTAGTAGCAAGTTGTCTAGGTGGGCTGCTAGGGGGACAGAAGAAAAGTGTTTCTTAACCACGACCTGCAAGACAAGACTGTCCAGACTGTTAGTTACAGCAGATTACTGTGGGGTGAGTACAGCAGTGTTTTTTTTAGGCGAGGCACCCTTTCAATTCATGAAAAATGTCAAGGCACCCCAAGGCACCGTAACATGGCATTGCATCTGATATCACACAAGTTTGGAAAAGTACACATTTGAAGATGTCCCACAACCTATGTTTGAAGTTGCAACTTACTGGGGTGACCTAAATGTACTTTATTGTGCATAATTGGCAGATGAAAGATTCCACTGACTAAGCATTCATTTATTAATTTAGACAAATATGTATTATATTACGTAATGTATTTGTCAGCCACGTTTCCCCGGCACCCCTGTTGAGAAACACTGATCTAGATACCGTAGGATTCTAACATGTTGGTAGACTGCTAAGCAGGAGGCCAGGCACACATTAGAGTAGCCCTGCTTTACCCCCAAGATCCTCTCTCTCTCTCTCTCTCTCTCTCTCTCTCTCTCTCTCTCTCTCTCTCTCTCTCTCTCTCTCTCTCTCTCACACACACACACACACACACACACACACACACTTCCCCAGACCAAATACCTCAACTGTGACCACTTCGACCATTTCTGGCCTACGGTAGACCCCTATATACACACACTCTCTCTCTCACACACACACACACTCTCACACACTCAAGTTCACGTCTCCCTATTTTTTCTTGTAGCAGCACGGGTTTCTACTGTCAAAACAAAGAGTAGCACACAAACACAGAGACACACACAAACACTCACACACACACACACACACACACACACACACATACACACACAAATACAAACACACAGAGAGTAGCGTGCACACGCAAACACACACACACACACACACACACACACACACACACACACACACACACACACACACACACACACAGTAGCATGCACACGCAAACACACACACACACTCACACACACACAGTAGCACTTGAATCGCCGAAGAGGCCGGTGTCCCATGTTGTCATAGCGACCTCATAAGGCAGAGACTTATACAGGACATAAACAAAACAAAACAAAACAAAACCGAACATATTATTATTGGTATTTTGTTAACTTTTCTTGTTTTTCTGTTTCTGCATGTTGGGAAGGCGGCGCCCCCCATCTTTCTTGATTTCTGTAGCCAACAGCACGTCCTCAGCAGATTAGATATAGTATACTATATTTCCAAAAGTACTCGCTAACCCGCCTAGACACATTACTGCACTTTTGGAAGAATGGTCAAACATCCCTATAGGCCAGTGTTTCCCAACCTTTTTTGTCTCGTGTACCCCCTAAGCCTTTTTGTTGTGCCACGAGTACCCCCTAATTCATGTTCTATATCACTTTCTCTGTCCTGATGTGACTGTTCCATACATTTGTTATAATAAAAGCATTTTTCCAAGTACCCCCTGCAGTGTGCTCACGTACCCCTAGTGGTACACGTACCCCTGGTTGGGAACCACTGGTCTAGGCTACACACACTCTTGTGGACAGCTTACCAAGAAGAGTTGTGCCTGTAATATCTGCAAAAGTGAACCGAGGCCAGCACCCCCTATGGGCTGGGAATGGGATGGCACTTAAGATCACGGGTGAGTTAGGGCAGGCAGACAGTGAGTAATTGTGACAATATAGTGTACTGAATATTTACATTTATAATAATATATGAAATGAAGATACATTTGTGCACATATATGGATAGATAAACATATGAAGATATGAAGGGTGTGTCTGTGAAGAGATGACAGTAGCAGCATGTCAAATTCAGTTAGCCACGTGCGGTTCAAATATCGATGTTCTGTGTTTCGTTCCTTTTTGTGTTTTTAAGAGTTCAGGTCGCTGTCGGTCCATATGATTCTAGAGACTGCACGGACTTGAGGTGTGTTTGTCTGTTCCTGATCCGTGACTATAGACTCTGCGAGAGAGAATTCAGGTATTCAAAACAATGTAGCCAGGAGAGTTGTTAGCACTATCGCTAATGTAGCCTGGAGACGTTAGCACCATCGCTAATGTAGCCTGGACACGTCACGTTAGCACCATCGCTAATGTAGCCTGGACACGTCACGTTAGCACCATCGCTAATGTAGCCTGGACACGTCACGTTAGCACCATCGCTAATGTAGCCAGGAGACGATAGCACCATCGCTAATGTAGCCTGATTACATCACGTTAGCACCATCGCTAATGTAGCCTGATTACATCACGTTAGCACCATCGCTAATGTAGCCTGATTACATCACGTTAGCACCATCGCTAATGTAGCCTGGAGACATTAGCACCATCGCTAATGTAGCCTGGAGACATTAGCACCATCGCTAATGTAGCCTGGAGACATTAGCACCATCGCTAATGTAGCCTGGACACGTCACGTTAGCACCATCGCTAATGTAGCCAGAAGACGTTAGCACCATCGCTAATGTAGCCAGGAGACGATAGCACCATAGCTAATGTAGCCTGGACACGTCACGTTAGCACCATCGCTAATGTAGCCTGATTACATCACGTTAGCACCATCGCTAATGTAGCCTGGACACGTCACGTTAGCATCATCGCTAATGTAGCCAGGAGACTTTAGCACTGTTGCTAGTTCTCCATGATGACTCATCCATCTCTTTGTAGCTGATATCATTTTTATTAAGTTCATAAATTATTAATGTTGATCTCTCATGTCTCTTTTAATTACGTTTATAATGTATTAATTTTGAGTTACCTTGCTCCTGTTTGACAATACATCATTTTAAGCCACTGAACACTTTAAAAGCTCTCTGTCGAAGACTCACTGTCGAAAATGTTTGTATTGTATTATTATAAAATCGACAACTGAATTGTGATTGATTTGCCATCTTGCTACGTTAACAGTAATGTAACTTTTCTGATTCATGTCACAGATACATACCAGACCAGTCTCCAAACTAGCTGCATATAACGACCTCGGAGCATATTGTGTGCTTGCAAATATGCTGGTTTAACAAGCAAACACTTCCATGTGCATTGTCATGTTATCTGTTTATGTTTAGAGGTTTGTTTTTTTTTGGATGGTTGTCATATATATATTGAGGAACAAAATGAATGAACCATGTAACCCTTTATGTAATCATGGATGAGCATGTCTCTTCATGGTCTTCAAGTCCATGTTTGTTAGTCTGTTTGTGTTGTGTTGCGGAGTAGAATGTTTTCAACAAAGCACCATAGCGACGTTTGTTTGTGTTCCGGAGTAGAATGTTTTCAACACAGCGCTATGGCGATGCTTCCATGAGTGTGTTGTGCTGTGCACCATGTCAAGTGAAAAGAGCAAAAGGAGAAAAACAAAACAGACTCTCCGTATTATTATCATTATTATTATTATTTCGTTTTTTTGGAGTTTTGTGTTGAATCAGGTGAACTGCTGTTCACCATGGGCACAGATGGCCAGAAAAGACACTTTTTTTGGAAGTGTGCACACATACAGAAGACACTTTTGGAAGCGTGCCCACCCCCTCTGAATCAGGCCGAGCCCACCGGCCTGCTCAGTCAGGTCAAAAGAGGCCTGCATTTATTTTTCTAAACTTCTAGACGTTCAGCCGGACTTTCAACAGAACAGACTTTGCTCCAACCCTCTTCTCCTGTCTTATTTTTGTTGAATCTATCTCTCTATCTGTCTCTCTATATCTCTCTCTATCTCTCTATCTCTCTGTCTCTCTTTCTATCTTTCTCTCCCTCTTCCCCCTTGTTTGTTTGTCCGTTTCTCTTTCTCTTGTTGGTTTAGTGTTTTTGGTTTGAAATCTCCTCCCCTCTATTTTCTTGGTGAGTCGGGTCGGCTCTTTCTCAAGCGAGGGACAGGGTTTGACCCTTCAGAGACATATTGTATTTTTCCTTGTCTTTTCTAACGCGTCCAAAAAAAGAGACAAAAAAAGAAAAAGATCCTTTGCGTCAGGCTGTATCTGTTATCCTCTGGTATATGTCCTTCTCTGGGTTGGCTTGGAATCCTACAGTGTCTCATCCCAACTCCTCAATTTCTGACTACCTTTGACCAGACCTGACTGCAATTTTTGTGACGTCTAAGTTATAGCCTTGGAGTCAGAATATGAGGTGTGCCTCAAAGGCGCCCCCTTGTGGCAGCAAAACGTTAGTGACGGTTAGGGTTGGGGAAAGGTCTAGGTTTAGGCCACACAGTCAACATGCAATGTGTCAGGTATGCCCTCCCTCTACATTGCAGTCTGGCCCAGGGTAGGTAGAAATGGATGAGTTGAAGAGCTCTTTTCCAAAATGAGATATATCCATTTTATAGAATGTTGGGAAATTGACATTTTTGTATTGGGCATTCCATTGAATTGCATTGCAAAATGCATTTTATAGAGGTTAAAAAAGTATGTTCTCAAAACATTTGAATGGCAAGAATTCACACATAGATGATAGGACTTCTTAACAGTCAATTCCAATATTGAAATGCAAATAAGTCAAAAATGGTGGATATAGCGTTTTGGAAAAGAGCTCTTCAGTTGGGATGAGGCTGTGGAACCCGAGTCCCTTCTCTTACACGGAGCATTTGGCCGCGTTGACACAACACCTGCTGAGTGAAGAAGCCTCGTTGCAAAATGACATATATCCATTTTTTTATATTTTTTGGGAAATTGACATTTTAGCATTGGGCATTGCATTGCATTGCATAGCAAAATGCATTTTATACAGGTTTGAAAATTATGTTCTCAAAATATTTGAATGGCAATTCACACACAGATGAAATAACGTCTGAGCAGTAATTTCCAATAATAAAATGCAAAAGTCAAAAAATGGCACTCAAGTCATTTTGCAATGAAGCTCTTCAAGTACACTCCAGCGAAGAGTCTTAAATTCGACTTCTGAGTGAGTTGGGTTTGAATCTGCTAATGCAGACTGGTATCATGTAAAGGCGAAGGCATCTCACGCCAGACTGGCATCATGTAAAGGCGTAGGCATCTCACGCCAGACTGGCATCATGTAAAGGCGTAGGCATCTCATGCCAGACTGGCATCATGTAAAGGCGTGTGTATCTCCTGCCAGACTGGCATCATGTAAAGGCGTGTGTATCTCGTGCCAGACTGGCATCATGTAAGGCGTAGGCATCTCCTGCTGGTCTCTCTGGGGTGTTGTGTGAGCGATGCCAAATGTGCCGTGTGGTTTGTCTTGTCTCTCCTGTTGCATGGTATAGAGTCCTGCATGGGGAGGGCTCTACGTATCAAAACAAACAACAAAAAAGAAGAAGAAGAAGAAGAAGAATCTGATGAAGACGATGCCGGTGCTGTCTGCGCGGCACTCTTTACTTTAAATACAGTACATATATGCAAAACCAAGTTTGTCAACTCTACTGTACAGTTTATGTCAATCCGTTGTATACACAGAGATAACATATT
>NW_026946159.1:47500-50000 GCF_034702125.1 Engraulis encrasicolus | reverse complement strand
CCCCTCTGATGGTGTCTCAGTGGATGATGGATGAGGTGTCATCTTTATTGGCCATCGGTAATTAAACCTCACAAGTAATTAGACTGAACAGAGAGAGAGAGAGAGAGAGAGAGAGAGAGAGAGAGAGAGAGAGAGAGAGAGAGAGAGAGAGAGAGAGAGAGAGAGAGAGAGAGAGAGAGAGAGAGAGAGAGAGAGAGAGAGAGTTGACATTAAGCAGCTAGCTCGGTTGGGGTGGGGTGGAGGGAGACAGAAATTAGCAATCAACAGGTTGCTGAGTGTGTGTGTGTGTGTGTGTGTGTGTGTGTGTGTGTGTGTGTGTGTGTGTGTGTGTGTGTGTGTGTGTGTGTGTGTGTGTGTGTGTGTGTGTGTTTGTGTGTGTGTGTGTGCAGGGGCACCACCAGAAATTTTGGGCCCTATGAAAGATTCGAATTTTGGGCTCCTTAAGGGCCCTTGTCAGTGCTTTTGTGCCCTCAGAATTTGTAACATCTTTTCCTCGCTAGCGGCACCCATGCTGTGTCTCTGTGTGTGTGTGTGTGTGTGTGTGTGTGTGTGTGTGTGTGTGTGTGTGTGTGTGTGTGTGTGTGTGTGTGTGTGTGTGTGTGTGTGTGTGTGTGTGTGTGTGTGTGTGTGTGTGTGAAGGGGCTTATTGTCTTGATCAGCAATAGAGCATGTGGTCCAGTAATGGTCCTAATGGGCTCTATTCATCATTAGCATGCTATGCTAACCGTAAGCTAGGCTTGCAGCATCATGGGCTCCAATCATAATTAGCATGCTATGCTAACCATACGCTAGGCTAGCAGCATCATGGGCTCCAATCATAATTAGCTATGCTAACCTAAGCTATGCTAACTGCATCATGGGCTAACCATAGGCTAGGCTAATAGTGCCAACGGAGCACTACTAGACGGATTCGTCAGCCAACATTGTTTCCTGTCACCAGTTGGGTTCTAGTCAATATTATAGAATAGACTAAAATAGAACAGAGAAGAATTAGTAGCATATAGTAGAATAGAACACATTTATTATCACTGAGCATGTTTAAATGCACATCAATAAAAGGTTTATAATCATTTTTTGAAGTAACCGGTTTATTCAAGTGCCCATTTAAACTAAATAAGTAGTTTATAGCAATCAGTGTATTGAAATAATTGGATTATGAGAAATCTGATTAGCACTGGTAGGATTTAATTAACCCATTTTAGCCTGGAGACACACGCTGCATTCAGGCTCAGATTTGAGGGATTTTTTTCATTAAATGTGGGTATGTTAGAACTGAATGAACACATTCTAATACAGAATGAGGGTACTAGCTTATAAATGCAATTCCTTTCATGTTTGTATGTGCTTCGGAGGCTGAGATATTTAGGATTTAAAGGGCAGAGGGCACCATTTCCCCAAAAGGGCTTAAATGGGATAAAATGATTTCTAAAGACATGTAAACACCTTAAAGGGACACTGTGCAGGAAATGGTCCAAAGAGGTACTGCAACTATGCTGCTCATTGAAACTGGCAAATCTATTGGCAAACCTATTGCCAAATTTGATCTTTTCATTAAAGTTTGCGAAGTAATAAACTAATATTTTCTAGTATGGCCCAAGTATAGTCATTTTTGCAGCTAAAAATGGTAATTTCTGCAAATTCAAAATGGCTGACCATGGAAAAGATTCCCCTTTTCATGTATGAAAAGTGCATTTTTTTACAGTCATAATGAATAATTAGAATTTGGTGGTGGTGGTAAGCATTCATGAAAAAGGTAATATTAGTGAATGGGTAGCATGAACTCTGGAAATAAACAACAAAAAATCTCACACAATGTCCCTTTAAACAGGTTATTATCCCGAGGTTGGTAGAGTGGCAGTCTTGAAAGTCGTCATGTGAGGGTTCTTCAGGGTTCTTTCACGGAGTCTGTTGGTTCCTCTGGGAACCTTTAGGGACAGTCGAATCCTTTCTAAAGAGCCCCCAAGAGGCTATGTGAGGGTTCTTACAAAATGAAACTGACAAGACATCCATCACATATTCTGTTGGTTCCTCTGGGAACCTTTTAGAGGTTCCTCAACAGTACCAAATGAAGGTTCTTCAGAATAACTTTTAAATATAATTTGCAAGTTGCAAAATGTGTGTTTGTACATTCTGAGTGACAATTGTCCACAAGTAGAACACTGTGAAATGTTTATTCATGTACATTCTAAATGAGTAGTGATTGCGAGTCATTGTCTCTGCATTCCAAAGTAGTGGTGATTGCTTATTTGCTGAATAACAATAATCACACAATCACCACTCATTTAAAATGCCTCCGAATGCCGTGAAATCACCACTAAAAATGTGCAGCTTTCACTGACGTCACCAAATAATTATTCAGACACGTGGAGCAGACACACACACACACACACACACACACACACACACACACACACACACACACACACAGACACACAGACACACACACACACTTGTGTGATCACAAGGTGCTCTCACTCACAAGCAACCAATCAGTGTTCAC
>NW_026946159.1:25000-42500 GCF_034702125.1 Engraulis encrasicolus | reverse complement strand
GCGACGAAAATTGGGGGCCGTTGTCTGAGATTAGACGGTCAGGCTGCCCATGACGGGCGAACTGTGCCTTGCAGCGTTTGATTGTTGTCTCGGCTGAGAGATCTGGGAGGGGGTCAATTTCCCAGAAGTCTGAGTAGTGGTCAACTATCAGCAGAAAGTCTTTGCCGTTTTGTTGGAAAAGGTCCGTGCTTACAATCTGCCACGGGCGTGTTGGCAGTTCGTGCGACATCATCGTCTCTTTCTGCTGCTGAATTGCATACTCACTGCAGATTGTGCACTTGCCCACATAGTTTAAGATTGCGGCTCGCATCCCTGGCCAATACAGTGTATCTCGTGCTTGCCTGTAGCACGCCTCGCCCCCAATGTGGCTTGTATGTACTCTTATTAGCATCTCACGGCGCAGTGCTTTAGGGATAATGACCCTGTCTCCCCTGAACAGAACACCATCTTGGACACTGAGCTCATCCTTGTTATCCCAGTATTCTCTCACCTCCAGTTCGGTGTCGTCTTTGTGCTCAGGCCAGCCCGTCAGTGTCACTTTCTTCACCGCCTGAAGCTGCTCATCTCTCTCTGTGAACTGTCGAATTTGAATCATTCTTTTGTCTGTGACATTGAGGTAGTCTGCCTGGTTGATTTGCTCTACCTCCCTCTGTTCAGTTTCCAGACAGCAGACTGTGTGTGTGTGGATCTTGGAGCCTGTGCATGCATTTGCCACAGTGGCCCTGCTGAGCGTGTCACTCACAAACATCTCTGGGCCCGGTTTGTACACAACAGCGAGATTGTAGCCCTGTAGAGACAGCAACATGCTCTGCAGGCGCTTCGGGGCATTCAGCAGTGGCTTGCTGAAAATGGCGACGAGGGGCTTATGATCAGTCTCTGCAGTGACACTGTTGCGCCCATAGAGATACTGATGAAAGCGTTGGCATGCGAATACAATGCTTAGGCATTCCTTTTCGATTTGGGCATAATTATGCTCTGTCGGGGTGAGAGCCCTTGAGGCGAATGCAACAGGTTGGCCTTCCTGCAACAGCACGCAGCCCAGGCCATGCTGGCTTGCGTCGCTCTGAATTGTCACCGCCTTTGTCACGTCGTAGTAGCGCAGCACTGGTGTAGTAGTCACCAGCTGCTTGACTTCTTTCACTGCTGCGTCGTGTTTCGGAAGCCAGTGCCACACTGTGTCTTTATCTGTGAGCCTCCTCAGTGGCTCACAGACCTCTGACAAGCGTGGTAGAAACTTGGCCAGGTACGTTACGAACCCAACGAACCGCTGCACAGCCTTCACATCTGACGGGACGGGCATGTCCATCACCGCCTGCACTTTCTCTGGATCTGCTTTCAGGCCCTGCGCAGAGAGGATATGTCCGTGAAAGCGAACCTCTGGCACTTTAAACTGGAGCTTCCGTATGCTGAGCCGGAGTTTGACTTGTCGGCATCTGTCCATGAGGGCGAGCAGCTTTGCATCGTGGTCACGCCCTGCCTCCTCATCTGAATCGCCACAGCCCACAATGAGGATGTCGTCTGCTATGGGGTACACCCCATTGAGCCCCACCAGGAGCTCATGCTGTTTCCGTTGGTACACCTCTGGGGCCACAGAGACGCCGAACGGGAGTTTCAGCCAGCGCTTGCGCCCCCAGGGTGTCCAGAAGGTGGTCATGTAGCTGCTTGGCTCATCCAGTCTGCACTGAAGAAAGGCGTCCCTCGCGTCCACCAAGGTGAATGTCCTGGCTTTGGGGAGCTTGTAAAGTATGTCCTCCAGTGTGGGCATTATGTAGTGTGATCGCAGTAGAGCTTGGTTGAGGTGCTTTGGGTCAATGCATATTCGCAGCTTATCTGGCTTCTTGATGATCACCATGTTGCTGATCCAGTCCGTAGGATCTGTGACTGAGGTGATGTGGCCCTCCGCCTCGTATTTGTCCAGTTGAGCTTTCACTGCCGCCCTCATAGCGACTGGCACGTTGCGGGGGGCACTCTGGACTGGCTCAACTGCTGGATTTAGCTGAAAATGCACCACTCCTGGTACGGATTCTACTGGCGCAGTGAAGACATCCTGATACCTCTCGATGAGAGCCTCCCTTCTCAGAAACCCACCCTGGGTGCTACTGTCCACTGCGTTAAGGCCTGCTGGGATGGTAAATTGCATAAGTCCAAGGCGTTCACACGTGGACCCCGAAAGCAGTGGCTGCTGGCTGGTGTTGACTATCTCAAATTCCAAGGTGTATTTGTGGTCTCGGACGACACACTCTGTCACGAACAGGCCCAGGGAGGTCATCAATTGACCCGAGTAGAGCTTGAGCTTGGTGCTGCTTGGCATGAGTTTTTCTCGAGGTGCAATGCGCATCTTGTCCTTCAGGCTCATAACGTCACACGTGGCTCCTGAGTCTAATTGGCACCTTTGCTTAGTACCATTCAGCATGAGAGCAGCAAACCACTTTTTTCCTTTTGGACCGACGGCCCCAATGCATTCGGTTGTGAAGAGATCATCTCCGCTTTCTGTGTCCTGGGTAAGTATGGGATTGTCCATGGAGTGAACATGAGCAGGTGCGTTGAGCCCTTTTGTTTTCATGCAGACACGAGCAAAGTGGTTGGGTGTACCGCAAGCTTTGCACACCTTTCCATAGGCAGGACATTGCTCTCTCCCCCTCCCATGCTGGGCACCACAGTATCTGCATGCTGGGACACTGCCTGTGGCCATGGCAGGGGTGTGTTTTTTTTGTTGCTTCCAATTTGGACGAGGAGTTGTGTTTGGTTGCCTAAATGCTGCATTGACACTGTCTGTAGGTGGCTTATCTTGCTCCATGGTTCTCACCGTTATGTCTGTAAGCTCTGCGGCTCTGCATAATTCCAAGGCTTTGGTCAGCGTTAGATTTTGCTCCCTCAATAACCGTCTCCGAGTGGCCTCGTTGGCTATGCCAAGCACTAGTTTGTCTCTGATTAAATCGTCCCTTAGAGCCCCATATTCACAGCTTGCTGCCTTTTCTCTCAAACGGGTAACAAATGTGTCGATAGACTCACCCTCATCCTGTTTGCAACAGCCAAAGATATAGCGCTCATAAATCACATTTTTTGACTGGTGGAAGTACTCTTCTAATTTATCCAGGACTTTCTTCACGTCGTTGCGTTCATCCGCCGTCAACTCCAGATTGTGCTTGTAGACATGACGACACTCTGGCCCCATGACAGTCCTCAAAGTAGCAGCCTGAACCGCTTTCGATGCTTGCGTTAAATCCATTGCCAAACTGTAATCTTCGAATTCAGCCCTGAAGATGTCCCAGTTTGTGCTCCAGTTTCCACTGAGCTTCATTGGCGCGGGAGGCGGGATCGGATAGTATGCCATCTTGTCCGTAGTTTGAAGCTAGTCTTCGAACGCTAATCTGCCCGGTAATGCTAGCGGCACTTTGCTAAACTGACAAAACAAAAAAAATGCGGCACATGCATAGCTGATGACTTACGGTCGTACGTTGTCCATTAGCTGTCAAGTCGTCGATACTTTTTTTAACAGCTAAGCCACTTCTGACACCATGTTTCATGTGCAAGAAGGAGGACACGGCGGTGCTGGTGTACTTGACTATTCGTGTTCAACACGGCAACAACACAGGAGGTACACTGGGTAATCTTGTACATGACAATAGCGTTGCAGTACCACATTAACACCCGCAGGTGGCAGCTCAAGTCCAGTAACAATAGCCTAAATGTTAAATGTTAAAATGTTTGATAGATTTATCTGTATTTGCCTGTACAACTTATAGCACTGTTCATTTTGAAATTTCAGTATTTTATAACTGTAAATGCTTCCTAACATATTGGACACACTTAACACATATTGCAGTGATTCTTTTCATCACCAAGTATCAACATAACCATTTTTTGAAGATGAGATCAGGGCCGGTTCTGGCTTATTTGGTGCCCTAGGCGAGTTTGAGTTATGGCGCCCCCCCAACCTTTGAAAGAAAAATAAACCCTCTTTGTTATACATTACAGAACAAAAGAGTAATACCGGTAGTAAGCTTAACTAAATAGCATCAAGAACAATAATTGTTTTGCATCAAATGGATTTCTGGTTCTTTTTGACAGGCGACCAACACATCAGATTGAGTCGCATTGTGTGGTGTGTTGGATGTGATGGTGGTGGTGCCCCCAACCCCAGATGAGAGGGAGGTTATCAATGTGTTTGAATTGTAACGTGAAATTGAAATGCCAGGAGAGTGATACAGTACATTTGCATGTAAAATGCATGTGTAGACAATAGGCCTACCAAGGAGGTCTGCATTGATAGCCTATCTACACTACCTACAGCATCACAAAGCATGTCAGCATAACAATTTTAATAAGCTACACATTTGTGCTGTCTATGATTCCGAACCAATTTCATTTCTTGACTGGAAATAGTGGTGCATTTGTAAGTAGGAGAATGAGAAGGGGGCTATCTATGTGTTTGAACTGGATGGACAGGGTGAGAGAAAGGGAGAATAATATACAAAATATAGTAAATAGCCTCACTTGTCTGCAATAGCCTACTACATCACTCAGCATGAAAACATGCTGTGCATGGTTCTGTGTTACATGATTCATGTATGTCATTCTGGTCTGGAAACAATGTTTTTTTTTTAAGATTACAACAAGCAGGTAATTCATTCAAGTGGATGGAAGGACATATGGCAGCTAAAATTGTTTTAAACATTGCACCAGTCTTACTTTACATTGCTTGGCATACTTGGCTAATGTTAGCATGCTAACTAGCGATTTCTCAGATCAAAAACAAAGCTCTTTTTCCCTCTAATTCCAAACAGTAGCCTCATAACTATTAGGCTTTCCATAATCACAAACGGTTGCTGATTAAATCACATAGTTCCAAAACAACCTCTGCAACTCCTGCATCATGCAATGACTGGTTTAATGAGAACATAACAATTCTCCACCCAGCAGAGCAGCACTGCTCTGTCTGCGCTTCCCTCTGTCTCTCGAGTGAGTTTCCAAATTCAAAATAGATCGCACAATGTCACTCATCCCGCCCCCTTTCTCAGGACTGTCTGTTTATTGGTTCACAGACTTCCCAGAGACAGTTGAAAGCGATATTACTATTGGCTGAGGGGCGTTTTGCCGTGAGGAGCGCTTTCGCCACGCTTTGTTGATTGCGACTTCATAAAAAAAACTCCATATCGCAAAATTATGCATCGGAGAGCGCCATTTCGGCGCTCCTTCTTCACATTGCGCTCTAGGCGACCGCCTAGCCGGCCTATGCTTAAAACCGGCCCTGGATGAGATGCATTTTGGAACAAAAGATGAGCTCTGGTCTAATGCGCCATCTGTCTTAAGAAACCCCAAGTTTTTTTTTTCGGCATTATTTCGGTAGCGTGCCTATTCTGAATGAGCCATTTTGATATAGATTAATCTAGACTAATCTAGATTAATTTCATAATTACAGTGAGATTAATCTAGATTTTAAAAAAAAATCTATGCCCACCCCTAGTTTTAATAGTAGTGGGTGGTATGACCACAGCTAATGCCAAAATTGTATGGATTAGTGCTATCCAGATCGGGGGGATAATTCCTTAACGACTTACACTATGACTACGAAACTTGGTGACTTTTCCTAAAATTTAGTTGGCTAAGATTCAGTACTAAAAGATTCGGTTCAACATTTATGCCATTGCAAAAGAGCCCAGGCCCTGGAATGCCAAAAAAGCCCTTAACCCTCCTCTCGTCTTCGGGTCGTCACCGACCCGTTTTCAACTTTGACTGTGTAAATGAACGCCTTATGTTTAGTTTCCTGTGTCAAGGCTTTTTGACTTTGTCAGCCACCTCTTTTTTTAACAAAATAAAGCAAAACAAAATTTTTTTCATAAATTCTGTAATGCTGTAGTAAGAAATATAGCAGTTATGGTGTTCGGATCGTTTCCGATCCACTTCTTAATAAGTAGCTTATAGAGCAATCTTTACAGCCAAAACTGAAATAAGAAGTGAACTGCTAGGTAAAATAGATATTGTCAGCTCATCTACCAATCATTTGAGCTCATGGGGCATCATGAGAATATGTATAAAAGCCCACAAGTTTGGACTTTTCCGTGTCATTTTGAAGGGGGGGTTTTGTGCGTCATTTCAGCATATGGATCAATTTAGTCTGGGCATAGTTCAGCATGCTCTCATTTAACAATGGAATAGTGTATCTAAGTAGGGTTCTAAAAGTATTTTGACTATTGTATGACAAGAAAAAAGACATAAGGAGATAAAAAAAATAACAGTTTTCGTCGTTCGGAGTCTAATTTTGCGTAGTTTTCATATGAATCCTTGAAATTATTTATTTGGATCATATTCACGCTTTCACTATGTATGATGATGAATTGCTAAAGATTGGCTATGAAATAGTCTATTAAAATGTGCTAACATGGTAATTGAATGTGCCAAATACATTGCGAGCCCAAACACTCACAGTTTTCTGTTTACATATTGAGCATTATTAACTTGTAATACATGTACGAGTATGACTCTACAGTGACTGTTACCCTATATCACTGTAAAGGTAAACCTCAGCTAGTGTGTGAATCCAAATAATGGCTGAAAAGTGTTTAGAGGAAATTTGACGAAAACAAAAATTCATTTTCAGGGTTATATAAATACAATGTGAGGTGGTTAGCATATTTTCTCTGTGCCTGTGTCCCATTTTCAGAGTGAAAAAATTGAGAGAAGATATGCAATCGCACAGGTTTTAGATAATGTTTATGATGACAATGAGGAGGAGGACAAAGGTTGGTGATGTTAGAGGTTAGATTCCGCGATGTGGATGAGCTGTCATGCCTCACCTGCAAGAAATCACTCTGTACATGCCTGGCAAAATGTAACTCCAGTCCTGTGCGCATGCACGCACGCACACACACACACACACACACACACACACACACACACACACACACACACACACACACACACACACACACACACACACACACACACACACACACACACACACACACACACACACACACACAGTGTGATGCATTGGTTTGGCTTGTCCCATGCAGTGCGCCCCATCATCTATGCTTCGTCAATGCTTCTGGGGGTGGGGTTCCTTGCACAGGGACACCGATCATGGGGATTCCTCACTTGATATTACACCTGACACACAATAGGTACATTTCAGAGGGCCTCAATCAGCCATTCCATTTCTAACACCATTTTTAGTGAAGGGGAGTAGTTGACCCACTGGGACTCAAACTCGGACCTTCTGGGGTAAAAAACTGCGGCTCTGACCACTACACCACAGAGCCAGGCTTGGTGGGTCAGCACACACCCACAATGGCCACTCCATCAAAGTCCCTTCATTAAAAAATCCTATTTCCCTTGTGTCTCTATGGTAATTATATACGGGTCGAAAACGACCCGAATGCCATAGATGTAACGATTGTGAATAAAATAAAAAATGAAGATGCGAGACAAAAATTGTTTTTCAAGATGTGTTCTACTACTGCACAGTGATATTCTGGTAGCAATAAATCTGTGTCATTTCTTATATTACATCTTAGAGGTTACTTTTTCATTTTTTAAATAATCGAAATCAAGGGGTATGTGTACAAAACAAGAACCTTAAACCCTTGACAAAACATTAAAACCAATATTTCCATAAGAAAGGGAAGCCTAAAGGGCAGTCAAGCCATGAAAAAAGAATGGTGATATATAATTGCTATTTGTCACTTTTACAGCTGATTTAAAAAACACGGGTCGAAACCGACCCGTGAATACCGGGCATGGTCAAAGGAAATGAAGACAGAACAAGGGTTAAGTGTGTCAAGTATATTATGCCCTGCAAATTTGGTAATGATATATCCTGTTGTTGAGGACTTTCCGCTTGGTACAATGTATGGAATGTTATATAAGAAACTGAAGCAACTTTGCCATATCTATCACGCCATTTTGTGACATAATTTTTCATATTTGTTTATGTACGATACGTGTGTGTGTGTGTGTGTGTGTGTGTGTGTGTGTGTGTGTGTGTGTGTGTGTGTGTGTGTGTGTGTGTATGTGTGTGTGTGTGTGTGTGTGTGTGTGAGTGTGAGTGTGTGGTATGGTGTGGCAGCGCACTAAAGCTTCTCTGTGCATTTAGAAAATGAGTACAGTATCACAGAAGGCTTAGCTGCACTACGCACGCACGCACGCACGCACGCACAATTATTACTACTTACACACACACACACACACACACACAAACACACACACATACACACACACACACACACACACACAAACACACACACACGCACACACACACACACACACACACACACACACACACACACACACACACACACACATACACACACACACACACACACACACACACACATACACAAACATCCAGCTTTCACCCATACTTTATGGTTCAACTTTTAATTTGAGGGCTCCACTAAAAATGTCTTCTTCAAATTTCAGCCCATTAAATACTGGAGTGGGAGCCCTCATAAATAATTAGCAGACCGCTCAAACTCAAGTGTGTGGTTGCCTGTGTGTGTGTGTGTGTGTGTGTGTGTGTGTGTGTGTGTGTGTGTGTGTGTGTGTGTGTGTGTGCAGGGCCGCTGACAGGTTTGGCTGGGCCCGGGACAAAAAAATATCAATGGGCCCCCCTTCCTCCTACCACCCCCCACCCCACCAAAAACAAAAAAAAACCCAACCACCAAACCAACATTTTTTTCAAGAGAGACCAGGTGGCCAGACTACACTTTCAGCCTGAAAGCGCACCACTCTCACGTGATATGCTATGTATTATTAGGCCTACACATTATAAAATAAATGGCATTGGTATCAAAGTAGCCTCACAAATCAATGACGCATACAATAATTCCATAGTAAATGATCTATCCATCCAACTATTCATGCAATTTTGCCAACATTTATTTAGAAATGAAACAAAATAAATAGGATTCACATCATTAATAACACACATGTACATGTAATTTACTTCAGCAATTTGAGGGCTTGCACATCAAAACGTACCTGACTGAATCAGCTCTAAGTTTGCAAAACTGACTGACGTGTGATGACAGTGAACAAGTGAGCAGCACACCAAAGACAGTGGAACACAGATCTTGTGCTGTGCTCCCTCATCAAAATCTTCCCACACCAGGAATAGCCAAACACAGGAACAAGTCAAGTTGCAGAAATGTATATGCAAAACGGATGTACACTGTTTCTCCCCACAAAGTTAACAGGTTGATAAAGTGTTAGCATTTGCGCTAAGCGGGATTTATAGGCCTACGCGCTAAGCGAAATAGCGTTGCATAATAGCACTGTTTTAAAAGTTCTCCCTTGCTCTCTCCTTCCGCGCGACGCAACTTCTCATCTCATCATGTTATATTTGTGGGCTAATGTGCATATTCCTAGCTAAGGTCACAGATGGTCAGATTTGAAACACAATTTTACTAAGCTGTGGTTATAAAATGATGCAACTGTGTGACTGATCATGTTTTAAACATGAATGCTGCGGTGCAGTGCGTGTCTGTCTGTATGAAGGGAAACTTTTGCTTTGTTTGTGTCCTCTGCTATTGTTAGTACCTGCATCATCTGAAGAACTTTTTACTGAAATCCTGGGGCTTCTGGTGTCTTCTATTTTTCTCCTATCCTTCATTTTCTGCCCTCCTGGTTTGAACGACTGCTTCTTCAGACACCTTGGCATTGGCAAATTGGCACGAGCCGCGTTAAGATGAAGCCTTTTTTTTCTTTCTCGTAATGACCGACCAAACCACTGCATGAAAAGAGGAATATGTGGATGAGTTTTGCACCTTAAACTGCCTCATACCTCAAGCCACAGCATTTGCGGCTCCCCCATGCCCCCCTCCCATCCCCTTCTTAGGAGAGCCTTTAATATGTAAATGCCAGTGATCAGGTCGGGAGCTGCTACAGTCAATTTCAAGTGGGGTGGGGTGGGGTGAGGTCAGGTGGGTGGGAGGGAGTGGGGGGTCGGCAGGCCTGTTTCTAGGATTTTGGGGTCCCTAGGCAACGGGATTGTTGGGGGCCCTAGGGCATTTTTTGGCCTTTTACTAAAATGTGTGTGTGTGTGTGTGTGTGTGTGTGTGTGTGTGTGTGTGTGTGTGTGTGTGTGTGTGTGTGTGTGTGTGTGTGTGTGTGTGTGTGTGTGTGTGTCTGTATGTATGTTTGTTCACGCTGCCCAGTGGTGTTTTTCAGAATCACTAACCATTAAACCAGGGGTAGTGAACCTATGTCTCGAGGGCCCTTGAGGCCGTTTTATCCGGCCCCTGATATCATTATAATGTTTTGCAACTTCACATGAAATAGGCCTATGACATATTTTGCAGGCCTAAAGGAATCTTAGAAATTACATTTCCAATGCAATTAAGTTAGGCCTATATTCAGGGGACCTAGAAAAGGTGGGGACTGTTTTAAATGTGTCTACCTTTAAAGGTGTCTATATGTCTATATAGGCCTAAAGGTGTCTATATATGCCTAAATTTCATGGGGAAATCCTGATTTGTGTTCATAGTACGGCCCCCGGAGGATTTTATGACCATGGTAGGAATTTGAAGTGGCCCTTCGAATGAAAAAGGTTCCCCACCCCTGCATTAAACCTTTCTTCTAGCCACAGCTCTGCTGTCAGTACATTTTATTATGATACTATAAGCTCAGAAATGAAGTTGATCGAACAATTCGATCGGTGCTATAAACATTTAAATGAACCGAATAGAAATCAGAATAGAAACATCTGAATGATCTTTCTTGGACATAGCCTACATTTTGAAGTGACCCTTTGAATTAAAAAGGTTCCTCACCCTTGCTTTTGAGGAAAAAACATCAATGTGCTTGGCCACTCTGGTTTTTAAATTATTCTGAACTAAAGCAAGGATTGTTCAAGGAAGTTCAAAACAGACTGTCTCTGGTTAAATTAGTTCTACACCAAGCCTTTAGGTGGCAGTACAACTAATTCGCACAATGCGAATTCCACACACAAGCCACAAAGAAGCCATCTACCGCGGTCAACAACACCGACCTATCTGAACAGAACCACGCGCTGTCTGTGTGGTTTCACTGTTACAAGTTTCTTGGCGACATGGGGGAAAGTTCCTCACATACCAACGGAAAATGGGCTTCACATACATGTAAGTAAATTTTACTCAACTGTGGTTTAAAGTTTCAGTACTCAAGAGCGATTGAATAGCTCCTCTGAACACAGATCCGCCATTGCTAAGTTGTAGCACAAGTCCCCTCAATGAATGTGACTACTCTTGTTGCTGCTGTACGCTAGTCAATTCTGATAACTTGCGAGCATCGTAATGACAAAATGCAGTAGTGAAACGGTGAATATGTTAAGTATACTTGTTGATGGTAAGTTGTTTGACATTGCTCGTTCTCAATTGCCTTTCCCCTGCCTAAAGATGATTCCCAGTTTGTCGCTCCCAGCGCGGTTCGATCCCCAGTCGGTTCGCTCCCACTAGCCAGACTATCGAGCCCACCGAGCTAGTTATCTTTTTGATGTTAGTTTTTTGTTACGTACCCTAAACCTAACCCTTACCTTAATCCTAAACCTAACCCTAAATTGCTTGTATGTGGTAGTGTATGATAATACGAGAAATGTAATCGGGTGGGATAGAACGCCTGGGATTGATAGGGTCACCTGGGACTACACGTCCGGGAGTGATCTTACATGGGAGTGACCATCTCCCAGCGCTTAAGATTGACAAAGGCTACCGTTAGCATGCTATTGCGTTAGCTCATCAACTAGTTGCTGGGCACTGCTCATTTTTCACGTCTGCCCGGCATTTCGCTGATGAACTAACGCTTGGACGTCTTGCCAATGTATTTTACAGCGGCAAAAATGCATCTAGGCGACGTTGGCAAGATTGGTGTGCCGTCTGGGTATGTTGGTTTTCAGTGCTGGGCAGTAGCGAAGCGACTAGTTTAATTACATTCCCTAGTAGCTTGGTCGTAGCGTCATTACTATGTATCGACTAACGTCCCTGTAGTTAGGAAATAAATAGTTTGGAAATCAATGTGAAATACCCTGGCATTTGCAACAGTAGGCAACCTGTCCTTAAAAAGTATGGGCCCTCAAAACAGCACTTGTTGCACAAATAAGTGTTGCATAGAGCAGTCTTTCCCAACCAGGGGTACGTGTACCACTTGTTGCACAAATAAGTGTAGCTGGCCTCTTCAAGAAATTGAAATTATGCATGGTCACTTTTTCTTATTGTTTCACGTGGAGGTCTACTGACATTGTCTAAATAATGTAGGCTAGTTTATGTCCATGTATTATATTAGGACCCAAGGTTAATGGGTTATTCTGTTTACCATGTTTTCACAGGCTGCTGTCTCATAATATGGCGAAGACGAGTCACTTGAAGGCCTAACAGCTCTTATGAGGAGCAGTCTTGCCATAGAAGACTGAAAGAATGTAAGATTAACTTCTTTGTGACCAATATGACTTGCTCATTGATACATTAGCTATGTCAATATGAGATGCATGGTGAAGTATTTAATTTATTTGTCTCTCTTCTAGGAGCTGTAGAAACAACAGGGTGCCTGCTGCAGTATGACGAGGACGCCCTGATCATAGAAGGTCCAGTGTCTTGGCAGGGTGAAATGGCACTGATATCGGTATGTGGTGATATCAGTTAAAATTAATGAATTAATTCTCATATCTGAATAATGTGAACACTGGATTTACCACACACTCACACACACCCTAGTCCTAGATTATACAACCAAGGTTACTTTTACCACAGCTCTGGCACTGCATCAAATTTCTTTTCTTTTTTATAGAACTGGACAGGTCATTTATTCGTTCCCCTTGTTTTTTGCAGTGTCCTGCAGGATGCTGTGTCCTGCAATCCTGTGTGCTGTGCTACAGACGCGTGTGGAGGTCAACCCGAAATGGGCACAGTAGCGTGAAAGAGGGTAAGCTTAACCTATAGCCTACGTCAGGGTTGGGGAACCTTTCTCATTCGAATGGCCACTTCAAATTCATCCGAGGGGCCATAAAAGTCCTCCAAGGGCCGTACTATGAACACAAACCAGGATTTTCCCTTTCACTTTAGGCCTATATTGAAGGCAGCCACATTTAAACAAACGCCAACTTCTTCAGGTTCCCTGAATATAACTTAATTGTATTGCTAATGTATTTTCTAAGATTCCTTTACAAAATATGTCATATTTCATGTGAAGATGGAATTGCATTAAAATTATATCGGGGGCCGGATAAAACAGCCTCAAGGGTCGCAAACGGCCCTAGAGACATAGGTTCCCCACCCCTGTCCTACATTGTCAATATGACTTGTGCTACTTTATAGATAAGTTGTCAATGCTTTGCATTGCTATGTTTTGATTTTATTTTCTTACATCCTACAGATCCTGGCAGGGAGACGGTAGTGTCCTGCAGGATGGTGATGGGCAATCTTACAAGAGACCACAGAAAACTGATATAGTGTAAGATTATCCCTGTTGGGCTCAATATGTCTTGCTTATTGATATATTTGCTATGTCAATATGAGGTGCATGACGAAGTATTTATTTATTTGTTGTTTCTACAGCTCCCAGAAGTGAGACTGAGTGCCTGTTGCAGTATGACGAGGAAGCAGTGACCAGAGACCTTCAGTAGACCCTGCTGGCATGATTGGCGGCTGAAGAACATAATCAACAGCAATGTTTATAATATTGTACATACCTGTATAGTCTGCACTAAAATGCTGTACCTGTACTATTTTTCCTCTTACTTTCATATTTACTATGAATTGACAACTTTTACTCAAATCCATTTTTGTATGTGCCCTGACTAAAACTATCCTTAAACCTAACCTGTCAGAGGTGTAATAACAACCTGCTCTTAGCAATGTGGCAGCAGTCTACTTGGATGCAGCGGGGAACATAGAACCCTTTTTTTGAAAAAGCATTGTATGTTTCTGAGTTTTATGAATTGTGCCCTTCCCAAACCTAACCTGTCGTAGGGGCCTATGAAATCCGTTTTTTTTTTAATTATTATTATTTACATTTTTGAACTTATTTTCCCCTTTCCCCTTTCCCCTTTTCAAAAAAAATAAATAATAAATAAAATACAAAAAAATCTTAGTTATTTAGTTCAAACTGGTGGGTGGACAGAGCCAACCACTCATGGTTGAATGGTAGGTAGAGAAAAGAAAAGTAAAATTACCTACTAGCTTTTTGTAATATCAGCCCTCAAAAATATTCCAGGTAATAAGGTAGCTGTATTGTACATGCGCATATATTCTATTAAATACACGTGACGCACGCACCCAACTAGAAGGCGAATTCACTTCTGGTGCATTGAAGTTGTTGGACTCTGGCTGCATCAGGTTTTCTCGAATACTTGGCTATATTGCAACGTGCAGCTTAGAGACATTTTGGGTCACGTTATATGTAGGCATTAAATAAATAGCCTCGCAAAGTCCCTACCGTCTACCGTTTCACTCAAACACATGTTTTACAAGACGGCCGTTTTCTTCTGATGGTGACTTGACCCTTTTTCAAAGTTGATGCTAACTTTTAGTCACTATGCACGGAGAGCCGCCCGTCTTTTCTGTGTCGCATCGCATTGTCTTAACAGACGGTCAGGACAACGCGTTTATGCCTGACCTCACCTGTTCTACTAGGCAAAATTTGAGTGCTGTTGAGTATTAAGATTTCTTCATTGCTCTGACGGCCAGTGTTAGGACGTGGGAGACAATCGGAAACGCCGCTTGGGAGAGAGATGCGTGTTTGTTTCTGAGTTGTACATTTGTGACCTGAGTAGGCTACTGTAGCCTATACATCACTGCATATAGCCTAGAGTATATTGTTTGCAGGGTATGTATGTAGTTTTAAATTATGTATATTTATGAAATGCACGGTTCCTGTCTAAGTGTGTGTACATTGTTTGGTGTGATATTAAAAGCATTTAAAAAAATCATTTTCATTTTAGCAATAAATTCACATCATGCATGCTGAAGCCCCATCACAGTGCAGTCTATAATGATGTGAACATAATGATGTGAATACACAAAGTAAAATCAACCTAGGTATATTAGTAATAATAATTTTTGCATAATTATACGGACCTACCGTATAGGCCTACGGTATGCATAAATTAATCCAACGTGACCAATAGAAGGTCGTAGCTGCTGACCAACAGCGCAGCTCTTTTACTTTGAGTCACGTGTCTTTTTCGTCCAATAAGAGCAAGGCTAGTCCGCGTTCCGGGCTGGCTGTCATTGCCTTTCATGTTAATCGTTGGGCCATTAACACCCTGCTGTGAGACCTCTCCACGGCTCTGATTCGCTTCCGGGCGATTTACGTGACACCAAAACTGTTAATTTCGCATTCTCTCAGCGCTCAAAATCAGACGAAAGTTAGGCAAGTCCGTGGGCGATTTGGGACGAGTTCATTGTCACAAATCCCCCTTTTCGTGCTGTGACCCATTTGTGCACTGGGGGTGGGGGAGGTCGGGGTTCTTGATCCTTTTTAAGGGCAAGAAAGGCAAAATATCTGCATCGTTTATTTAATGTAAATATAGCACAGTCTCCCTCTCTCAAAAAACATCTTATTTTGAAATTAAATAGAACCATTAATCACAAACTCAATGAGGGCCCAGTTCTGGGCCCCCCTATCCCAGGGCCCGGGACAAAAAGCCCTTTTGTCCCCCCCTGTCGGCGGGGCTGTGTGTGTGTGTGTGTGTGTGTGTGTGTGTGTGTGTGTGTGTGTGTGTGTGTGTGTATGTCTAGGTGTGTGTGTGTGTGTGTGTGTGTGTGTGTGTGTGTGTGTGTGTGTGTGCGTGCGTGCGTGCGTGCGTGCGTGCGTGCGTGCGTGCGTGCGTGTGTGTGTGTGTGTGTGTGTGTGTGTCTGTTTGTGTGTGCGTGTGAGCACACACACACAAATGCACCTTCTCAAAGAGACACACACACGCACAAGGAGGAGGAGATACCTCTCTTTAGATGCAAAGTAGCTACACAAACAACTTCAGGAAATATACAATGCACCACAAACAACCAGACACACAAAAATGCAAAGGCATGTGTGCACACATTTATATCTTATGTCAGTGTATGTGTTTGTGGTGTATACTGTGTGTGTGTGTGTGTGTGTGTGTGTGTGTGTGTGTGTGTGTGTGTGTGTGTGTGTGTGTGTGTGTGTGTGTGTGTGTGTGTGTGTGTGTGTGTGTGGGTCGGTGTGTGTGTGTGTGTGTGTGTGTGTGTGTGTGTGTGTGTGTGTGTGTGTGTGTGTGTGTGTGTGTGTGTGTGTGTGTGTGTGTGTTTCCCACGTGTGTAAATGGATGAGCTTTGACAGAAACCCTCTTCAGGGAATGAGCCCAATTTCTCTCTTTCACTCCTTTGCTCTCTCCCCCTCTCTCTATCCTTCTCTCCCTCTAAATCTCCCTCTCTCTCTCTCTCTCTCTCTCTCTCTCTCTCTCTCTCTCTCTCTCTCTCTCTCTCTCTCTCTCTCTCTCTCTCTCTCTCTCTCTCTCTCTCTCTCTCATTCCCCCCTGTCTCTATCTCATTCTCTATCCCTCTCTCTCTCCACCTCTCTATTCATCTCCCCTCCTGTGTCTCATTCTCTCTCTCTCCACCCCCCACCCCCTCTCTCCTTCTCTCTCCCTCTCCCTCCATCTCTCTCTTCATCTCCCCTCTTGTCTCATTCTCTCTCTCTCTCCCTCTCCATTTCCCATCTCTCTCTCTCTCTCTCATCTCTCTTCATTTGCTCTCTATCCCTCTCTGCCCTTCCATCTCTGTCTCTCTCCCTATCCGCCTCTCCCTCTCCCTCTCCCTCTCTCTCTCTCTCTCTCTCTCTCTCTCTCTCTCTCTCTCTCTCTCCCTATCCGCCTCTCCCTCTCTCTCTCTCTCTCTCTCTCTCTCTCTCTCTCTCTCTCTCTCTCTCTCTCTCTCCCTATCCGCCTCTCCCTCTCTCTCTCGCTCTCTCCCTCTCTCTCTCTCTCTGTCTCTCTCTCTCTCTGTCTCTCTCTCTCCCTCTCTCTCTCCCTCTCTCTTCATTTGCTGGGTGTATGTGCATGTTGGATGTGTGCAATTACCTGCCATGGGCTAGACAGGGGGCCGCCAATCACACACACACACACACACACACACACACACACACACACACACACACACAGACACACACACACACACACACACACACACACACACACACACACGCACAAACATACATACACACACACAAACGCACGCACATGCACACACACACACACACACACACACACACACACACACACACACACATACACACACACACACAAACGCACGCACGCACGCGTGCACACACCCACACACAGACACACACCCACACACACACAGAAACTCACACACAGAAACACACACACACACACACACACACTACCAACACATACAGAGCATAAATGGCACACACACATGCATGCGCAAATACAAATAACACCCCACGCGCAAAAATACACACACACACACACACACACACACACACACACACACACACACACACACACACACACACACACACACACACACACACACACACACACACA
>NW_026946159.1:17500-20000 GCF_034702125.1 Engraulis encrasicolus | reverse complement strand
TTGCGTGGGTTGATGGTGGCCAGTGTCCTCTTAACACTGGCAGAGGACAGGTAAAGGGGTTGATCATGGGGGGGAGGGGGAGTTTTCTGTGGGTGAGTGTCATTTTTGTGCTTCAAAGCGGGCAAAGAAACTGTTCAGGTCGTTTAGCAGAGAGGTGTTGTTGTCACAGCTTCGTGGTGCAGGCTTATAGTCCGTGATGGCCTGTATGCCCTGCCACAGGCTCTGTGCATCTCTGCTGTCTTTGAAGTGTGTTGTTATTTTGTCTGAGTATTCCTTTTTTGCTTTCCTGATGCCCTGGGACAGGTTAGCCCTTGCTGTCTTTAGGCCAGCTACGTCTCCTGCTCTGAAGGCTTTGTCTCTGGCCCTCAGCAGTCGGTGAACGTCTCCTGTGAACCATGGCTTCTGGTTGGCCCTGGTAGTGATGTGTTTTATTTCTGTAACATCATCGATGCATTTTGTGATGTAGGAGGTCACAGTGTCTGTGTACTCCTCAATGTCAATGTGATTGCTGTGGGTGGCAGTTGTTTTGAAAATGTCCCAGTCTGTGGTTTCAAAGCAGTCCTGAAACCACAGACTGGGACATTTTCAAAACAACTGCCACCCACAGCAATCACATTGACACCCACACTCAACCCACACTCAATCATACCACACTCAACCCAACCTCAATCATACCACACTCAACCCAACCTCAATCATACCACACTCAACCCACACTCAACCAGCACTCAACCAACACTCAACCAGCACTCAACCCTCACTCAACCCACACTCAACCCACACTCAACCAGCACTCAACCCTCACTCAACCCACACTCAACCCACACTCAATCATACCACACTCAACTGAAACTCAACCCACCCTCAACCATGCCAATGTAGGGTGACCATATCCATTTTTACGACCTGTTTTTCGACGTCTGTGTGTCCCAATTTTTGTGTTTCCTACCCGCCTCGCCTTGTGCTTCTGGCCTCGAGATGCGAAGCAACATCATTGACACAAACTAGACTGACAGTCGGTCGTGTTTCTGATATCTGCCATGTTACTCCAGATTTTACTCCAGACATCGCACACTCAACCAGCACTCCACCAAAACTCACTCAACACTCAACCACCACTCAACCAACACTCCCCCATGCCAAGGGTTTTAGTGGCCAACAGTCCCCCATGCCCCCCCCATGCCCCCCCCATGCCCCCCCCCCCCCATGCCCCCCCATGCCCCCCCATGCCCCCCCCCCATGCCAAGGGTTTTTAGTGACCAACAGTCCCCCATGCCCCCCCCATGCCAAGGGTTTTAGTGACCACCCACCCCCCCAATGCCCCCCCCATGCCCCCCCATGCCAAGGGTTTTAGTGACCACCACTCCCCCCCCCATGCCAAGGGTTTTAGTGACCACCACTCCCCCATGCCCCCCCCATGCCCCCCCCATGCCAAGGGTTTTAGTGGCCAACAGTCCCCCATGCCCCCCCCATGCCAAGGGTTTTAGTGACCAACAGTCCCCCATGCCCCCCCCCATGCCAAGGGTTTTAGTGACCACCACACCCCCAACACTCCCCCATTCCCCCATGCCCCCCCCATGCCCCCCCCATGCCCCCCCATGCCCCCCCCCCCATGCCAAGGGTTTTAGTGACCAACACTCCCCCAACACTCCCCCATCCCCCCCCCATGCCCCCCCATGCCAAGGGTTTTAGTGACCACCACTCCCCCATGCCCCCCCCCATGCCCCCCCCATGCCAAGGGTTTTAGTGGCCACCACTCCCCCCCCCCCATGCCAAGGGGTTTAGTGACCACCACTTCCCCCCCCCCCCCATGCCAAGGGGTTTAGTGACCACCACTACCCCATGCCAAGGGGTTTAGTGACCACCACTCCCCCATGCCAAGGGGTTTAGTGACCACCACTCCCCCCCCCCCCCCCCATGCCAAGGGGTTTAGTGACCACCACTCCCCCCCCCCCATGCCAAGGGGTTTAGTGACCACCACTACCCCCCCCCCATGCCAAGGGTTTTAGTGACACGACCAAGAGAAATGGAGGAATAAGAGGGAGAGAATTTTAGAACTTACAGTGGTGTTCATATGTTTACATACCCCAGCAGAATATACACTTTCTTGGCGATTTCTCACAAAATATGAAGGATTACACAAAACCTTTTTTTTCACTCATTGCTAGTGACTGGCTTAAGATATTTATTAGCAATCTTCTGTGTTTACTCTTTCAAAAGCATGATCACACCCCAAACTACCCAAATGACCCTGTTCAAAAGTTTACATACCCTAGTTTCTGATGCTGAATATGGCCCTGTTTAACATCAAGGACCACTCTAAATTGTTTGTGGTAGTTGTGGATAAGGCTCTCAATATTCTCAGATGACAAAACAGCACATTCTTCCTGGCAGAACGGTTGTTTCCTATAATATTTTTGGGTGTCTTGCTGGAACCTCACATGACAATATTTCAACACAGAAAGCCAAATCAACCCGTCATTAGCTTCAGAAAGAATAA
>NW_026946159.1:0-7500 GCF_034702125.1 Engraulis encrasicolus | reverse complement strand
ATTACAAGGAGCACATGCAAACCTTTTTTCCTTATGTGCACACTAATTCAAGCGTAGAAACAATGTAGAAAACAATGATTTTCTATGTTGTTCCCGAAACTCTTGGTTGGCAATGTATCCATGTTCTTACCTAACTATTATACTTGTGCTATAAATACACATTCAAACATTCAGAAAAATGAATGTTGGACTTAAAAAACCCTCTGAATGTTTGGAAATATGTCTATTTCTTTTAGGGTCAAATTGACCGATATGGTAATAGATAGATAATATCCTTGATAATCAAATTTGTTTTTTCTTTTCAAATGTTATAAGTTATAGAAATTCATATTTAGAGAGTATATGGAGCCAATAAAATTAAAATAATATGTGTCCATCTGTTTTAAAACCAATTAATGACATTTTATTGCTATTTTTTCTAATTTTCGCCTAGTCATGGATTACAGTTTTTGCCGACTGCTTGCACACAATTTGCAAAATTTGGCTCATAGAGTCAAAACTCAACACACAAGCCAATTACTCTCAACACTTGGAGATAAACCCATCACATATATGGCAACATGAAGCTCTGCTATAAAAGCATAAACATTGCCATAAAAACCTTACAATCTTTTGTCAAAACCTCACTTTCATGTCAAAAGACACACAAAAGCGCCAAATGAGAAAACAAATTAGATCAACTTTATACAAAACACAGCAGTCTTTCTTTTTGGAGCAGTCTATTCAGTCTCACAGAATGTACATTTTCACAAGACCCCAAAATTCAATACTGTACATTACAAAACTGCACCTTACAGTACAGGACATTACAGTACAGGACAACCGAAGCAAAATATATCTCAAACAGTACATCACTCTAAATACAACAGTGTGTAGGTGAGCTTACGTATGTACCTTTTTTCTGTATTGGTTATATTCACAAATTTTCAAACATCTAAATATGATATAAATATGGGGTTACGTCAACATGCTGTAATGACAATCATCAATGACAATCAAGTCAATATAGGCTACTTTGTTTGGTTATGAGGTATGAGGTATTCACGAAATACAATACATTTTCACAGACACACTATGCAGCTGACATCTACATGACATCATCAAAATTATATCATGTTCAGTCAGTTTGCTCAAGTGGTCTTGCTTGGTTGTGTTCTGAAAATGACACTATTTCTACAAACTATCATATTCACATTACCTAACATGTGATGATGAAGACAAAAGGCTACTCTTGGCGGCATGTATCAGGCTAGGTTTTACAGTACGTGAGTCAGTCAATGCCATACTCCATATTCTACACTTTAGTACCATTGTACTATTCGCCTTGTTTAGCATACAAGCAATCAAAGTAAAACAAATAAATGCAAAATAAAACAAATGCAATGTAATATAAAGCATGCAACTTTGTAACATGGCAGAATAGTGTTCAATTTTGAAAGCATGTGTTTTATTGTCTGTGTCTAAATCTTGTCATACATCAGTGTGTTTTGTTTTTTTAACAGATGTGTTTTCACAATGACACTCTGAGATTTTACTTTTTAACAAAGTGTCTTGTGTATGAAATTGTGTGTAGACAGCTGGAGTCTGTGTGTTGCGTAAAGGAGCAAGTGCCTTGCTAAACTGGTATGAAAGTGTAATGCTTACTTTTGTTTAAAGTCAAGCAATAAGTGTTTAAGTTATGCACCAACAACTTAACGATACGCTACTTTGGTTTAAGCATCTGCCTATAGTGTTTAAGCAGTAGGCAAATAAGTTTTTTTGGTGTTTAGGCTATGTGTGGGGGTGCTAGGATATATTGAAAGGACTTTTTATGTCACCAACAGAGCAATAATACATATCTGAGACATAAACATGTGCCAAAGTGTTGTTTCATACTGATTTTGTAGACATTTAAGTGGTTGGGGTCAAATTGACCCCAAGGATCACGGATGTTCCAAAATTTGAGGGTAACAGGAGGGTTAAACAGGAGATCACTTTCATGTGGTTACCCAATATTTTACAATAAATTAGTGCAATTTTTTAAATGTCAGAAAAATATGTAAAATATACACACATCTGTGTACTCCGAGTCTAAAAACAATATTTCAGTATTTTACTACAGAAAAATACCCTCTTTAGTAAGTAGAACACTGAAGAAAATAAGTTTCTACTGTGTGTCAAGTTGAGTATAGAGTTTTACCTTGTGCATATTAGTGTTCAATGGTTCACAACAAAGTATATTAAAATGACTGCTTGTGTGTGTCATTTGAGAAAAAAATGACCTTTTTAGAAGAGAGTACATTGTTTTGAGACAAGACTTGCATTTTTTCAGAGGTAGTGAAGAGTTTTGCCCGTTGTGTGTGAGGTTTGGAGATTTGTGTGTAGAGTTTTGAGAATTCGAGAACTGATTCCGAAAATTGTGTGTAAGCAATCGAGAAAAACTGTAAATGAAATCCCTTCAGAGCCAAACCGCAAGACTGATACACACAGCAGCCAATAAAATGTTGTTCAATGTCTGACTGTAAGTAAGTATTGCCTTGTAGACAGGTCATCAGCCTTGTGACTTGCTCTCATTACAGACAGGTGGAGAGAGAGTGTGTGTGTGTGTGTGTGGAGTGTGCGTGAATGCACCACGAAAATTAATATAATTTTTTTCGTGAATACTTCACGAAATGAGTGAGATACGGTTGGAGCGTGTGTGTGTATTGCCTTGTGACGCGCACCCCCTACTGGCTATGGACCCACAGTATTGCCTTGTGACGTGCTGTTACGGCCTCCCACCACTAGGGGGACAACGCCTTGTGACTTGCTCTCATTACAGACTCAATCAAAATTGTTCACCTCCCAAACCGCAATAAAATCAAATGGAATCGTAAGAGCAGTGCCAACGCGCACCCCCCACTGGCTATGGACCCACAGGCAGAGTGGCCCAGAGAACCTGAAGCATGTTAAATACTTAACTACCACAGTACTACTCTACTACTGAATCATGTTAAATAGTTAACTGCCACAGCACTAAGTAAGTACACACACACACACGCACACACACACGCACACACACACACACACACACACACACACACACACACACACACACACACACACACACACACACACACACACACACACAATCTCAGGGCCAAATGGAAATAAATAGCATCACTGCCATGGCCCACATGACCCCTGAACTCTACTGGGGCTGCTCTACAGCTACCTAATGAGATCACTTACAGTGAAGTGTGTGTGTGTGTGTGTGTGTGTGTGTGTGTGCGTGTGTGTGTGCGTGTGTGCGTGCGTGTGTGTGTGTGTGTGTGTGTGTGTGTGTGTGTGTGCGTGTGTGTGTGTGTGTGTGTGTGTGTGTGTGTGTGTGTGTGTGTGCGTGCGTGTGTGTGTGTGTGTGTGTGTGTGTGTGTGTGTGTGTGTGTGTGTGTGTGTGTGTGTGTGTGTGTGTGCGTGCGTGCGTGTGTGTGTGTGTGTGTGTGTGTGTGTGTGTGTGTGTGTGTGTGTGTGTGTGTGTGTGTGTGTGTGTGTCTTTGCACATGCATGCATGTATACGTGTGTGCACATGTGTGCTTGTGTGTGCATGTAATTTGATGACTTTGTAATGTGCTCCCAGTACATCGATCTGCAGAATCACCACAGGAATAAAATAATGGTTTGGTTAGACCCATCAAAACAAAACGTCTAACATTTAGCACACTAAAGTGGAATTTAGAATATAATGTAGAATGGGATTTAGAATATAATGCTATGGGCAGTCATGGGTGAGCGGTTAGGGCGTCAGACTTGCATCCCAGAGGTTGCCAGTTCGACTCCCGACCCGCCAGGTTGGTGGGGGGAGTAATCAACCAGTGCTCTCCCCCATCCTCCTCCATGACTGAGGTACCCTGAGCATGGTACCGTCCACCGCACTGCTCCCCATGGGGCGCCACTGAGGGCTTCCCCATTTCACGGGTGAGGCATAAATGCAATTTCGTTGTGTGCAGTGTTCACTTGTGTGCTGTGGAGTGCTGTGTCACAATGACAATGGGAGTTGGAGTTTCCCAATGGGCTTTCACTTTCACTAAATGGAATTTAGAATATTACGTAGAATGGAATGCAGAATAGAATGCAGAATGGAATTTAGAATAGAATGCAGAATGGAATTTGGAATGGAATGCAATAGAGACTCTAGCTGGAGTGGATGACTGGTGGTTATTGTCCAGATTATCCTGCATGGCAGCTATTGAGGTGGAGAAGCAGAGAGGGGAAGGAGAAAAGAAAATTATTAGTAATAAAAAAAAAAAAACATTTATGGATTCGTACGAGGTTGGTGGTGCAGTAGTGTAGTGTACATTTTTATGGTGGGTATATTTGAGCATTTTTGAAGTGGGAATACTGTATATATTTGTGCTATTCTACATAATGGATCAATCAATTTTAAGCGGGTATACTGAAATGCCTGACATTTTGAAGTGGGTATCCTGCCTATACCTGCGTTCTACATAGACTACACCACTGTGGTGGTGGCATTGCTGTTTTGAGTGGGGAGGGGTGCTGTTTTGAGTGGGGAGGGGTGCTGTTTTGAGTGGGGAGGGGTGCTGTTTTGAGTGGGGAGGGGTGCTGTTTTGAGGGGCTAGGGGTGCTGTTTTGAGAGGGTGGGGGTGCTGTTTTGAGTGGGGAGGGGTGCTGTTTTGAGGGGTTGGGGGTGCTGTTTTGAGTGGGGAGGGGTGCTGTTTTGAGTGGGGAGGGGTGCTGTTTTGAGGGGCTTGGGGGCAGTTCTCCCATATGGGCATGGAATATAGCAAACGTGTCCATGTTGATGAGAAAGGTGGAATAACATTTGTATATTTCAGATGGAAAACTAATTGAAACTTCAGCTCTAGTCCATCACACACACACTCCCTCAGGGCACATGTCATGTTACAACCAACACACACACGCACACATCTCTCTCTCTCTCTCTCTCTCTCTCTCTCTCTCTCTCTCTCTCTCTATCTCTCTCTCTCTCTCTCTCTCTCTCTCTCTCTCTTTTCCGTTTCTTCTCTCTCTCTCTCTCTCTCTCTCTCTCTCTCTCTCTCTCTCTCTCTCTCTCTCTCTCTCTCCCCTGCTGTAATGGTAGAGGATCCCTTTGTGAAGCTGTTAAATCCAGCTGTTGGGGAATATAGTAGAGCCACTTCAGTTAGCATCTTTTACGCTAGGTCAGTGCTTCCCAAACTTGTTCTCCAGGGAACCCCTTTTGGACTTCACCATACCCCCCACACGAGCCTTAGCCTTGGAATGGATTTCTAGCAATATTTGCGGAAATACATCTATCAACCATACAAGTGAATACAAGTGCCTTTTGTCCACGACCCCTGTTAAGAAATTCTCTGCATTTATAAATGTATTATTGAAAATATAAAATGTGATAAAAAATGTAACGTAGTTGGACTTTGCTTTTTGTGTTTCTAGTTAGACTCTGTTTGGTTAAACCCTGTGTGAACTCTGTCCATGTGTGAGCTCTGACATCTGTGTCGTCACAGATAAGTTACCACCTGGCTTGTATGTTTATTCTTCATTAGCTGAACTATGTCCTTGTTTGGTTAAACTAACAATTCTGTTAGTGATTACTTGTTAGCGGACAATAAAGGCAGGGCCACAACTGTTAGCGGGCTGGGGGATTGTCTCAGTGCTTTAAGATCTATGTGCTGGGCAAGACCTCCATTCTGCTGCAGTTTTTAAATGCTACCTCTGTCTACTGTGTGGGTTTTCTTTCAGGTCAATTTGATAAGATGATACAGTGAATTTATCCACGACCCCCCTTCAGTAAATCTGCAACCCCCAGGGGGTCCCGGCCCCCAGTTTGGGAGTGAACGATCGAAGCGAGCTGCAGTTCCATTCAGTGTTCCAATCTGTTATCAGGTTGTCACGGCGATTCAAATAGAATGCAGCATTTATATTGTTGATTTGATTGGCTGCCACAGGCAAAATTTGCTCCTGATTTGCATGATATTAAACTTGATTTATATCATGGAGAGGAGAGGAGAGGAGAGGAGAGGAGAAGAGAAGAGAAGAGAAGAGAAGAGAAGAGAAGAGAAGAGAAGAGAAGAGAAGAGAAGAGAAGAGAAGAGAAGAGGAGAGGAGAGGAGAGGAGAGGGGAGGAGAGGAGAGGAGAGAAGAGAAGAGAAGAGGTGATTTCATTTCTGATAGGTGCTGATTTGTGTATGACTTGACTCCTGACTCTTGACTCGACTCTGCAGCTGCAACTGCAGATCTGTCCGGAGCTCCGTGAGTCTGCCAAGGCCCGCCGGCGATCCCCCAGTGCGGGTGAGTGGCGTACCCAGGGGAGGAGCAGACAAGCTGGGGCAGAGATCGACCTGGCACTGGCAGCAGAGGGAGATGAGGGCCTTTGCTCTGGGGCAACTGGCGGAGGAAATGATCACACGGGCAGATGCAGCCATAAGGCAGCGGGAGAGGAGGAGGGGGAGAGGAGGAAGGGGAGACGAGGAGGGGGAGACGAGGAGGGAGAGAGGAGGAGGGGGAGAGGTGCACAGGGGAGAGGAGGGGGGGAGGAGGAGGAGGAGGAGAGGAGGAGGAGAGAGGGGAGGAGGAGAAGGAGGGGAGAGGAGGAGGAGAGGAGGGAAGGGGAGAGGAGGAAGAGAGGAGGAGGGGATGATGAGGAGAGGGGGGAGAGGAGAGGAGGACAGGGGGAGAGGAGTAGAGGAGAGGAGGAGGGGCAACAGGGAGAGGAGGAGGGGCAGAGGGGGGGGGGGGGGGGGTAGGGGAGAGAGAGAGAGAGAGAGGGGAGGGGGAGAGGAGGAGTGGGAGATGGAGAGGGAGAGGAGGGAGATGAGAGAGGCGAGTGTGAGGAGGGGGAGAGGGCACAGGGGAGAGGAGGATGTTGATAAGGGAGGGATGTGAAGGGAGAGAGAGGCAGAGAGAGAGAAAGAGAGAGAGAAGAGAGAGAGAGAGAGAGAGAGAGAGAGAGAGAGAGAGAGAGAGAGAGAGAGAGAGAGAAAGAGATAGAGGGACATACAGAGAGAGAGAAAAAGAGAAAAAGAGAAAAAGAGACAGAGGGACAGACAGAGAGAGAAAGAGAAAAACTATTTAAATCAAAGCAGCGTTGCATCAGGTGATGGTGATGAGAACTGGAGCCAGTAGAATAAACAGATAAGCAGATAATGAAGAAGCTCTGAGCTCATCTCTGTCTGAAGATGCTCGGCAATAGAAGCAGCAGAAATGTGTGTGTGTGTGTGTGTGTGTGTGTGTGTGTGTGTGCGTGCGTGCGTGCGTGCGTGCGTGCGTGCGTGCGTGCGTGCGTGCGTGCGTGCGTGCGTGCGTGCGTGCGTGCGTGCGTGCGTGCGTCTGTGTGTGTGTGATGGACTCTACCGTAGGAGCGGAACAGTGTTCAAATGTCACCTCTGTCACTCCAGCCATCTTCCCCACCATGTGACGAGTCGTGTGTGTGTGTGTGTGTGTGTGTGTGTGTGTGTGTGTGTGTGTGCGCGCGCGCGTGGCTGTGCGTTGCGTTGCGTGCGTATGCGTGCGTGGGGGTGCCGT
>NW_026946158.1:5000-18491 GCF_034702125.1 Engraulis encrasicolus | reverse complement strand
TAATGTGCTATTAGGCGTCATTATGGCCGCTGATGGACATCACAAACCACTAATGTATCCACTCACTGCATTGCTGTAGGTGTGTATGTGTGTGTGTGTGTGTGTGTGTGTGTGTGTGTGTGTGTGTGTGTGTGTGTGTGTGTGTGTGTGTGTGTGTGTGTGTGTGTGTGTGTGTGTGTGTGTGTGTGGTGTGTGTGTGTGTGTGTGTGTGTGTGTGTGTGTGTGTGTGTGTGTTTGCGTGTGTGGGGCTGGCTTCAAGGGAGTAGTTGTGCAAGCTAGAGAGTGAGTATATGGATAGAGTATATGTGTAATAGAAAGTATGTGTGTGTGTGTTTGTGTGTGTGTGTCTGTGTCTGTGTGTGTGCATGTGTGCATGTATGCTTTCGTGTGTGTGTGTGTGTGTGTGTGTGTGTGTGTGTGTGTGTGTGTGTGTGTGTGTGTGTGTGTGTGTGTGTGTGTGTGTGTGTGTGTGTGTGTGTGCGTGCGCGCGCATGCGTGCGCGTGTGTTTGTGTGTGTGTGTGTGTATGTACATGTATGAGTGCATGCGTGCGTGCATGTGCGTGCGTGCGTGTATGTGTGTGTGGGTGGGTATGTGTTCCTCCTAACAGTGAGGGAGGGCTGGCTAATCCCAAGGCTATTTGTTCTAATTGTGTGCTCCAGGCCACTGAAGGTCAGCAGAGAGAAGGTTAAGTGAGGGATGGCATTCTGAAGAGCTTGTTTATGGAGGATGCCAGTTGATCAAGATGTCCCACTTGTGCTGGCCTAGAGGGAGGGAGAGAGAGAGAGAGAGAGAGAGAGAGAGAGAGAGAGAGAGAGAGAGAGAGAGAGAGAGAGAGAGAGGGAGGGAGAGCTAGGAAGCCCAGAGAGAGAGAGATACAGAGAGTGTGAGAGAGAGAAAGAGTTACAGCGAGTGTGTGTGTGATATATATATATATATATATAGAGAGAGAGAGAGAGAGAGAGAGAGAGAGAGAGAAAAAGAGAGAGAGAGAGAGAGAGAGAGAGAGAGAGAGAGAGAGAGAGAGAGAGAGAGAGAGAGAGAGAGAGAGAGAGAGAGAGAGAGAGAGAGAGAGAGAGATCTACGCTAGGAAGCCCATCATCTGTCTAGTGGCCATGCTCTTGAGGATGACAAATCATCCCTTTATAAGCACTCGGGGGATCGGGAGGAGGTTCCGCCCCTTTTCATTTCAATGGCCTATGCCAGTGGTTCTTAACCTTTTTTTCTTAAAGCACCCCCTTACCTGTGCCCAAGACAGGCCCTGCACCCCCCAAAACAAACTTCTATACGTGTATACGCACAAAAAAAAATATTTAAGTGATTAATTACAATAATTCTTGTTTCAGACATTAATCAATACTTGAATGATTTTACATGGGGACTATATGTTTTAATTTGGTTTAGATCTGGCCTAATTATTATGTTCACTAGAAAAATTGTGGTCACAACCTCAACACAAACAAAATTCTGCGCACCCCCTGAAATCTCTGGTGCACCCCCTGGGGGTGCCCGCACCCCAGGTTAAGAGCCACTGGCCTATGCTATGCTACAGAACGGTGTCCCGGGAAATCCCATGCTGCTTTCAGCAATCGTGCCGATCTGAAAGCCCATTGGGAAACTCCAACTCCCATTGTCATTGTGACACAGCACTCCACAGCACACAAGTGAACACTGCACACTGCACACAACGAAATTGCATTTATGCCTCACCCGTGCAAGGGGGCAGCACTCAGGGAGCAGTGCGGTGGGACGGTACCATGCTCAGGGTACCTCAGTCATGGAGGAGGATGGGGGAGAGCACTGGTTGATTACTCCCCCCACCAACCTGGCGGGTCGGGAGTCGAACCGGCAACCTCTGGGATGCAAGTCTGACGCCCTAACCGCTCACCCATTACTGCCCATCTGAAAGACAGCATGGAATCTATACCCAGAGAACGGACCAGATCATGGTCCCCATGGACCCCCAATCAGAGTAGAGGTCAAGGAGGCGTAGAAAGGCGATGACTGCAGTTTGTTTGAATGGATACAACTGACTTGATAGGCTAACTGATGCGGTAGCACTTTATTTTAGGGATACATCTATAAGCACTAATACATACAATGTTAATGCCTGCATAAGTAACTTGTAAGGCATGTACTAAGCAAACGCTAAGGCCTACTAGGTCCTTACTAAGGTTAAATTGGTAATAAATCCCTTATTGTGCATGAACAAGACATTTGCGAATACATGCCTAACAAATGTTTCATTTTGCTTTATACATGCCTTACAAGTTACTTATACAGGCACATTGTATGTATTAGTGCTAATAGATGTATCCCTAAAATAAAGTCTTACCACTGATGCCAAGTGATACGTATTCATAATGCCCAGTAAACAGCTGTCGTCAATCATAAACCACACACCCTATACGGGATTTACAGTAGGCAGGTCTCCAGACCTTATCCCACTTGTGATTAAGCCTCGTCATAACCAGGCAAACAGAAGTCTGGGCTGGCTTTCGCAACTACTGTGTAAATCGGTTGAGCTTGATCTAGTCAAGTTTGTTATAAAAGTAGATTTCCCAGAAAGCAGGCTTGTCTGTACTCTATGAAATTCCTCTGCATGATGGTTGAAATTGTAGGCTCCTTTGACTTTGCGCTCAATTGACTTTGCTTCTACATGCACAGACAGTCAGCAATGCATTCTGGACTGGAAAAGTTAGATGGTTAGAAATCATATCCAACTTGACCAAATTCAGTCCTGCTGTGACGAAGACGTGACGTGTGACGTGGTGTCAAACTCCTCAAAGGGATTGCGAGACATGTTTTTATTTCATCTTTTCATATGTATCCACTAACCAAACCAGTAGAACTAATCACATCTAAATCCTTCTCATTCATTACATTGGGAATGCTCAGATCTAATTGGGAAATCCAATCTATGGGTGATTTGATATCACAGAGACAGGCAGCATGGCCAGATTTGAGTTGGCTGCAAACATTTGTGCAGCATCACAAGATGTATGGGCAGGCCCAGGGTGATGCTGACAGTTTCTAATGTTGTAGTCTAATGCTTTTGTGTATGTTACTGTATGTTGTGTTGTTTCTGGGTAACAATAGGCTAATAGAGAGAAGTTACATGGTATCTAATGGGTAAAAAGGGGGTAATTACAAACTAAATACCATGTAATTGCCAAGAAATAGAAATTACTGTGTATTTTCTGGTTAACAACAGGGTACACTGCACACTGCACACAAGGAAATTGCATTTACGCCTCACCCGTGCAAGGGCGCAGCCCCCAATGGCGCCCCAAGGGATCAATGTGGTGGGACGGTACCATGTTCAGGGTACCTCAGTCATGGAGGAGGATGGGGGAGAGCACTGGTTAATTACTCCCCCCACCAACCTGGCGGGTCGGGAGATATGTGTATAATTGTCTAGAGGATATGTCGAAAAGATGTTCACTTCCGGAAGAAAGCACGAAAATTGGTATATAGGGGGTTTTGGGGATGCTGATTCCAATTAGAAGCGGCTCCACGCTCGCAAACGAAGGGATCTACTTCAAAAACACGAAATCCAAGATGGCCGCCGCCATAACTTTGGATCTGGTTGTTATATGAGCATGATCTTGGTGTCAAAATGTAGGTTTTGTGGCCCAATAATTTCATTTAAAGGCAATATAAGCCTCTAACTAAAGATATGACAAAGATATAGGGTGCAACAATTGCAGCAATCACATTGACGCATTTGTGTGAACTGTGCTGATTTAAGAAAGCGAGGCATGATGATTTATGTTAGGCTTGGTGTATCCTATTCTAAGGTACTAGGGATTTGTAAGTATGTATTCATGTTCCTGGACTCAAATACAGTGTTGCCAATTTGGTGACAAGTCTGACACCGAAGCAGAAGGACGACCAGTGATGCCCTTTAAGGACTGGTGTGTCGACATGGAAAGACATCATCCACAGTTCCGATATTGGAACAAAACCTTTGAACTTCAGGTCCTCTTTCTGCAGTTCATGCAATCACAACATGCAGCAAACATCGAAATGTACATCACCACGCTGGGAAGGATCATTCCCTGGATGTTTGCCATGGACCATTACCACTATGCGAGATGGCTGTCTGTTAATGTGCGAGATCTGGTACAACTGCGCCATGAAGCACCAGATGTATGGTGTGAGTTCCAAAATGGCCTCTTCGTGACGCAGAAGACATCACATCTCTTCTCCATGATGGCACATGACCACGTGCACGAGCAACTGAACGCTGTTCTGAAAGGGGATGGAGGAATAATCGGCATCACTGAAAACGACGCAGCCCTCAAGCGAAGGATGATTTCAGGTCCTGAAATGGCAAGAATCATTCAGGAGTTTCAAGAGAGCGCAGGACTAAAAACAGATGAAAAGGATCGACACCATGAGCAAACTCTATCAACACAAAAGCACTTTGCGTCCAACTTCCAAAATGTGATCAACGTTTTCACTGAGTTGGGAAATCCTTTCAAGGAATCCGGCACTGATCTCTTGACCATGGATACGAAGATCATCATGGCGGAGCGTGTGATCAAAAACTTCACCCAGGCTGAAGAAATAGGGAGGATCCAATACAAGAACTTTGTGGATTTGCGGCTGGTGAAGATGGAGAAGCCATTCTATGACACCATCGAAAAGAACAACCTTGTGATCTTCAAGTCAGGAGAACGCAAAGCAGTCTCAAAAGCCAAGTCCAAAATGTGCAGCATGAAATACGACCTTCAGCTATTTTCAAGGTTGTATATCGCTTGCCAAACACGGAACGGAGACATGGATGTTTTCTTAATGCACTAAAATCATTCTTGGCCTCCATCTCTTGCCGAGAATAATATGATGCGCAACGGTGAGAAGGCTGAACTGCTGAAATTGGCCCCCCGTCCACAGGTCACACCAGAAGTTGACACCAACATTTTCGATGGCGCTGCTCTTGTCCATGCGTTGGAGCCCAAAAGTTCGTCAGTAAACATTCAAACCTTTGGCGACTACGCACAGCATGTCTTCATCCCATATTTGAGACGGCAGTTGAAAAAGGCTGGAAGGGTTGATGTCGTGTTGGACGTCTACTTGGCCAACAGTCTTAAAGCCGAGAGAGCCGAGGCACAGGCGACTTGCTCCGTGTGTCAGCAAAGACACGACTACCTCGCAACTGGAAAAGCTTCTTGCAGACTATTTGAGTTTCTTGCTCAGGCTATTGCAGCAGAGGCTGATGAGTCGGGACAGACATTGCTCTCAACTAAGGATCAAAGCGTCGTATCAGCTGGAACTACTGACGTGTCGGAACTCCAACCATGCACCCACGAAGAGGCAGACTCTCGAATGATACTCCATTGCCTCCTGCATACAACCTTGGCTCGCGGAGGATCATGCTACATGCTACCGATACAGATGTGCTGGTGCTTGCTATTGCGGCTTCTATCAAGATGCATGGCTGTGAGCTGTGGATCGCTTTCGGCCATGGAAACCACTTCAGACACATTAGCGCACATGCCATAGCCATTGAGATGGGTCAAGATTACTGCCATGGTCTTCCGTTCATGCATGCTTTAACAGGCTGCGACACGGTGTCGTCGTTCAGTTCCATTGGAAAGAAAACTGCGTGGGAACTGTGGCAATGCTTTCCGCAAATCTGTGAAGTCTTCAAGCGCCTGTCTGAGACCCCAGAAAGAGTGACAGATCCAGATATGCAACAGCTGGAGAGATATGTGGTGCTATTGCACAAACGCACATCTCAGCTTACAGATGTCAATGAAGCCCGAAAGCAGCTCTTCTCTCAAGGCAATCGAAAACTAGAAAATATCCCCCCTTCGAAAGCAGCACTCCTTCAGCATGTCAAGAGAGCTGCGTACCAAGCTGGAAACGTCTGGGGTCAAACACTGCAGGTCAGTCCTGTTCTCCCAAGTCCATCTGAGTGGGGATGGAAGTATAAAAATATAGCTATTGCAATTGTGGCCATGTTCAATTTCTCAACTTTGAGGTGAATCCTTAATATTTTGAAGCTCAAATGGCTTCAGCGATAACCAACACCTACAATTAGTCATCAAGATCAATATTCTAGTGCATATTCATCCAAAGTTGTGGATAACTATGGTAACACTTTATTTTAGGGACACATCTATTAGCACTAATACATACAATATTAATGCCTGTGTAAGTAACTTGTAAGGCATGTACCAAGCAAAATAAGACAGTTGTTAAGCATGTATTCACAAATGTCTTGTTCATGCCCAATTAGGGATTTATTACTAATATAACCTTAGTAAGGACCAGTAAGCCTATATTTCTATTTATTAGTAAGTAGTAAGTGGCAGAATATAATGTGTATAAGCTCCCGACACACTGTGTGAACAAACCCTGAACAGTGTGAAAACAGATGCAGAATAAGGGTCCCTATTCTAAAGTGATGCATTGGTCAGCCCAGATGGCTCAGGGCCTCTGCACTACCAAAGTCCTAGGGCCCCCACACCACCCAGGCCTGCACTACCTAGCCCCCCCGATCTACAAAGTGTAAGGGTATATCAAATAATTAATACTTACCCAGCTGAGTCATCTAGTTTTTTCTTGTTCATATCAATGAGAAGGAGGTAACAAGAGCCTATATAGGCTAGTGACAATGGCCTCAAAATTTGGAGACACCCCAACCGGAGGTAGAACAAAACCCAATAATGTTTTTCCTCATCTCTAAGGTGTCCCATACATGAAAATGATTCTTGGCCATAGTGATTTTAATGCTAAGCCTAACATTTTTACACATTTCCATATGCACCTCAAAACAAAAAAAGCACCCAAAATGTGACTTCTCCGTATGGGAGTAGATATAACAAAAATCATGCAGAAAATTACCAGAAGCTCTGAGAGCTTTGAGAATTGGTATGCTTGTGCCCAGGGGCTACCTGCACCAGATAGAAGTGGTTGTATTGGACCATCTTGATGTATGAAAGAGATATAGGCATTTAATCACACACCTAAAATAGGCGGAAAATGAAAAAAGTGATATTTATACAGAATGTCATCATTTACATTGTAATTGCTTTGTCAGGGAATGTCATATGCACACATATGATATCTTGATGGAAAGGTGAGATTGTTCTGAATCCAGCAATACCTCATATGTATATATTTTCTGAATATTAAAGATGGCATATTGTTCAATGTATGAGGTGCCCAGAATGAAAAAAATCGAAAGGGAGTTACAGGACCTATTTCAATGCACTTAAAGGAATGCTCACAATTGTATTACAGTAGGCTATATTACTTCAAATAAACTTATTATTAGTGTGTGGTGCTAGAGATTATGCTTGAATGAAGAATCAGATTAGGGTGAAAATATATTTAATCACTAGTATATACAGTATATAGGCCTATATAATTTCTTGCACATCTGAAGGTATTGTTAAGCTGGAAAATGCAGTGACTCCACCTACTTCCAATGCCTTGCAACTAGCTCATCAGAATATTGCATCACTCCTTTCAGGTAGATATGATAGAGGAAGGGGAAATAGAGTGGATGTTATTCAATTTGTTCAGAGATCTTTTATCTTCCACGAAGTGAAGCTCTCCAGTTCTTCTCCCATGAAAGAGCCAGCTATATATATATTTATATATTTCTTGTATCTGTAGGCAATTGTAAAGCTGAAAAAGATGAGATTGTGCTGAATTTAACATTACCTAATATATATTCTCAACATTGATGATGGTACACCATTCAATACATAATGTGTCCAAAAAATAAAGAAAATGAACCAGTCTATTCCATAGATATAAAAGTTCAAAGGCTGGTTCATTAATTAACCGTAGTGGTCTGAAGCCTAGTATATATTTAAGTAGGCCTGTAATATTATTAACCAATGCAACACAGTTATGGAACTATATGGTATAAGGATATTTGTTCTTAAAACTTCCTTACAATAATATAGCGTACCAGAGATACACTGCACCAACATACCACTGATGTATACAGATATCGTAATGGCATTGATAAACCTAAATCAATAAAATCGATCAATCAATCAAAGTACATCATGATACAAAATTGCCATTCAATGTCCTAACGATTAGAGAAAGAGAAAAGAGAAGAAAGAATGCATTGTGTACTGTACTGTATCACTTAAGGCAGATGAGAATAAACCTTTTCACATTTCTTTTTAAAATAAGATACTATCGGGGCAGTTCTAATTTGGATAGGAAGCTGGTTCCAGCATTTTGCATAATGACTAAATGCCATCTCACCCTGTCTAGATCTGGTCAGTGTAGGGAATTTAAGTTCATTACATTTCCCTGACTCTTTTATCCAATGGCTACATTCAGTGTGTGTGGAAAATACAGAGTGCAGGCTTATACTGTATATATAGGGTTATAAGAGTTGAGCATGAAGATAAATACTCCTAGAAGATATGTGTATGATATGTGTGATATGTGTGTTTTCAGCTTCTTAAAAGTTGAGGGGGATGACCAAACTCTTGTATCAGCTAGTAACTTGTCAGACCATTGGGATTACCTTGTCAGAGGCCAAGGCCAGACTGTTGGTGTTACAGTATTGCGAAGCAACATTACGTTTTAGTGCCGCCTCAGATAAAATGAAACAGTTCCTTCCAGGAGAGAATTGCACTCAAGGTACAGAACCTGAGTGGCATATTAGGTCAGGTACAGTCTGATTTTCTGTATATTGAACAGTGCGAAAGAGCATCAGTAATTTAAGCTGTGTTTTCTGGGGTAACAGTGGTTGACCTCATGTCTTGCTTGATATAATGGCAGATGATGGTGGTGTTGCTTCATCCATGTGGCCAGGTCTGAGAGACAGGCAGATAGACACATAGACATTGCAAAAAGGCGGAACCAAGACAATGCATTAGAGCATTATAACACCCTAATTTTCCCAGCTATTTATTGTAATTCACGTTGTAGACATTGAATGCATAGCTTGAAATGGTACAAAGGTAATTAGACATCTAGAGGTGAAAGAGATGTTCTGAAACGTTTGTAGTGTACACGCAGAAACTATGGAGTTATCTCGCTGGGCAGACAGGTGTTTATCATCAACATAGCAGGGAGCAGGGTGAGTGGACAACATTGCCCAGTGAGATGAGATAAAGATGGCAAAGACAGGGGGGCCTAGCACAGAACCTTGGTACCCCTGAGAGGATTTGAGTTGAGGGGTCTTGACCATGGCACATTAAAGGAATGCCCAGTGTGGTCTACCTCCGATGCCTTGTTCCCAATTAATTGTATTAAGCCTACATTTAGCAAATGGACCAGGATAGATAACGTCATTACTCTTCTGACTTGCACTTTGGTTGGCCCTTTCTTCCAGGTCCAGCCAAACAATTTGCTTAGCTGTAGAATATGATGTGGTTGCTGGATTGAAGTCTAGTGTATTTGACACACTGTTATTTCCCTTAGTTTAACAAACATACCCTAGCCTTACCTTTCCGCCTATTTGCCAAAAATGATTTGCCAAAATGATATTGTAAAAATAAAACGATCTGCTACCGAATGAAGAAAAGTGTGAGACATCATAGTTCTTTACTTGGTCAATCCAGCCATATAGTCATCAGATGACATGGATAAGTTAAGTGAAATGTCACCAGTAGGCTACAGATATGGTGCTTTATGACTTCACTAACATTTAATGGCAGAAAGTGGGTTAATCAATTTAAAATAAAAGCTATGAAACAAATAATTCACTGAATTCAATTCACTAACATGTGACATGATGGTATTAAGAGTGTAGTGGAAAGCGCGCACATCCAGCAGAAAAGCATCAGCAGGTGCCAAATCAAAAAACTTATTCAGATCTATGTTCGAAACGTTGCTCCAAATAAATGAAGTCTTTTGCAAGCAGTGAGTGAACCTAATGAAGAAGCTGTGCATGGATCTATGAACTTTTGAATTCACTGAATATGTTTGCTATTCCCCTCCCTGTGTATTTCAGTAGGCTCATGAAATAAAATGCATTGGCTTCCTGCTGTCAGGCTTTGGTAATACACATACCATTTGTATGTAAACATAAATAAAGACTGCTCCTGGAAGGAGCAATGATTTATCACACTACCACCACCCAGCACCTCCTCCCTCCCTCCTCTCTATAATCACAGCAGACCTGGTTAAAGCCCATTAACTGGATACGACATCACCAAGACTGCTAAAGACCTGTGGTGCTGAAGTGGCTGAGCTGCTGGAATATTTATTCAGCCGAGTGTACATCTTAGTGAGGCACCAACTCTGAACACATTATGCCTGATCCTGGTCCCCAAAAAGCCACATCCAAAAGAGATAAACGACTTAAACCGAGAGGCCCTCCCTTCACGCAGCACGAAGACAGCCGTGGGGCAGCCGTGGCCTAGTGCAGTGTTTCCCAACCTTTTCTGTATTGCGTATCCCCTGAGCCTTTTTGTCATACAAGAAGTACCCCCTAACTCATACTCCATATCCTCTATCCCAATGTGACCACTGTATTTCCCATACATTTGTCATCATTACACTTTCCCCACGTACCCCTTGTAGTGTGCCTGCGTACCCCTAGTGGTACACAATCATATCCCTGGTTGGGAAACACTGGCCTAGTGGTTAGAGAGTTGGTCTTTCAATCTGAGGGTTGCAGGTTCAAATCCCACCTGACCTCTCCCTACATCTCCATGGCTGAAGTGACCTTGAGCAAGGCACCTAACCCCACATTGCTCCAGGGACTGTAACCAATACCCTGACAAATAATAAATGTAAGTCGCTTTGAATAAAATGAAAGCGTCAGCTAAGTGAAATGTAATGTAATGAAGACAATGCTGTTACATACACTCAGACTGCAGTAAGTCATGCACTGGATCTAGTACAGTTTTCATACCAGGAGAAGGTTGGAGTGGATGATGCCATCACATACCTATTGCACAGGACATATAGTCATGTTCCTTTACTTTTACAGCGCTTTCTACAACATCCAACCAACCCTCCATTGGAAGAGAGGCTCCTGGGTTTGGATGCCCTCCTTGTGTACTTGATCAGGGACTACCTAACAGAGTGGCCACAGTTTGTCAAACTGAAAGATTGCCTCTTGAACACTGTAGTATGTGGTACTAAAGCAGCCTGGGGAACTGTGCTCCCTCCTCTCCTGTTCACTTTGTACACATCGGACTTAACATATTTACAACACAGGCACATACCACATGCAGACATTCTTGGATGATAATACAATTGTAGGCTGTATTAAGGGAGGAGGGAATACAGGAGTACAGGGCTTTGCAGTGGTGTAATGCACCTACAACTCAACACTAAGACCAAGCAGATGAAGGTGGACTTTTGGAGGTCTAAGCCCGCTCTGCAACCAATCTCCATTGAGGTTGATGAAGTGGAGATTGTAAGCACATCTCAGTATTTCAGCGTATAACAAGACAACAAACTGGACTTGTCAGCCAAAGATGCCTTTTAGAAGCATACAGTATACAGTATTGGCTATACTTGTCTGCTATAAACTCCTTAATATGTTCTATGAGACTGTTGAAGCCAGTATGTGTCCTTTTCTATGCAGTGGTGTGCTGGGGAGGGAGCACAATGAAGAGGGGGTATTGGGTGTCTTGAAAGACTGATAAGGAAAGCTAGCTCTTTCATGGAAGAAGAACTGGAGACCTCCACTTCGTGGAAGATAAAAGATTTCTGAACAAACTGAATAACATCCACTCTATTTCCCCTTCCTCTATCATATCTACCTGAAAGGAGTGATGCAATATTCTGATGAGCTAGTTGCAAGGCATTGGAAGTAGGTGGAGTCACTGCATTTTCCAGCTTAACAATGTGCAAGAAATTATATATATATATATATATATATATATATATATATATATATATATATATATATATATATATATATATATACACACTAGTGATAAATATATTTTCACCCTAATCTGATTCTTCATTCAAGCATAATCTATAGCACCACACAACAATAATAAGTTTATTTGAAGTAATATACTGTAATACAATTGTGAGCATTCCTGTCACCACTAAAGTGTATTGAAATAGGTCCTGTAACTCCTTTTCGATTTTTTTCATTCTGGGCACCTCATACATTGAACGATATGCCATCTTTAATATTCAGAAAATATATACATATGAGGTATTGCTGGATTCAGAACAATCTCACCTTTCCATCAAGATATCATATGTGTGCATATGACATTCCCTGACAAAGCAATTACAATGTAAATGATGACATTCTGTATAAATATCACTTTTTTTTCATTTTCCGCCTATTTTAGGTGTGTGATTAAATGCCTATATCTCCTTCATACATCAAGATGGTCCAATACAACCACTTCTATCTGGTGCAGGTAGCCCCTGGACACAAGCATACCAATTCTCAAAGCTCTCAGAGCTTCTGGTAATTTTCTGCATGATTTTTTGTATATCTACTCCCATACGGAGAAGTCACATTTTGGGTGCTTTTTTTGTTTGGAGGTGCATATGGAAATGTGTAAATTTTTTAGGCTTAGCATTAAAATCACTTTGGCCAAGAATCATTTTCATGTATGGGACACCTTAGAGATGAGGAAAAACATTATTGGGTTTTGTTCTACCTCCGGTTGGGGTATCTCGAAAACGAAGGCCTTTTTGGGCCCATTGTCACTAGCCTATATATATAGCAAGGATTGAACGTACACTTGTCAATGGCGGTGGGCTGGTGAGATGTAATTTTTTTTCATGTACCACTGAGTTTTAATTGTAAAAAACCCCAAAATAAATGCAGAACATTAGAATAATAGTTTTGAAGCAAAACTAAACTACTCTTTTGTGATAATTAAGTGAATGTTTGAGAACATTAGCTTCAAGAAGTGCAGTGCATGATGGGTACGCAATCTAGGCCAACAGACAACCTACCCAGCTTTGAGCCTACGTCCTTAGCTCCTCCCCTCACTTGTGAAATTTAGTTGCTATCCAAACAATTTGCCATGTACGTAACAACAGAAATATTATCATTGCTGCATTGGCCATGCATTGCATTTCTGACTAAGGGCGTAGCCTACCCATCATGCACTGCACTTCTTGTAGCTAAGTTTCTCAAACATTAACTTATTTATCAGAAAGGAATAGCTTAGTTTCGCTTCCAAACTATTACTCATCGTTATATTCTGCATTTATTGTAGGGTTTTTACAATTAAAACTAATTGGTGTATGAAAAAATGACATCTCACCACCCACCGTCATTGATAACTTTACGTCCAATCCTTGCTATATAATGCTTCCAATTACTCATTGATGTAATGAGTAGAATAAGTGAGATGTTCATACCTACTGAGACTAATGTATACTCTGAAATGTTCTTACACTTTGCTTCCCGGGGGGGGGGACACGTGGATTGGGGGCCCTAGGTAGTGCGTGGGCCCTAAGCCATCTGGGCTGAGCAATGCATCACTTTAGAATAGGGACCCTTATTCCACATCTGTTTTCACACTGTTCAGGGTTTGTTCACACAGTGTACCAGGAGCTTATA
>NW_026946157.1:15000-18575 GCF_034702125.1 Engraulis encrasicolus | reverse complement strand
AGGATGAACCTTGAATGTTGAAATTTGAGGTTTTTATGGACATCTGAAAACCCTTGCTATTTTAATTTCAAAGAAAAGTAGAGGGCCAGTATTAAGGTGTAATTTGACATACAGTGCTGCAAATTGTAATGTATGCTCATCAGGTCTATGACTCTTAGCCCTGAAAAAATAATGGACCTACCACAAATAGTTTTGGAGATAATTAAGTCTGAATATGGTCACTCAGGCAGTGACGCCAAATCAGGGGGAGGGGGTGTCCTTATTTACAGTTTTTTTGTGGAAAAAGTATGCACAGCTGAAATCTGCAATGGTGGATATGTTCTATTGGATGTTGAAGCCATCACATATATTTTTTTCAAGCAAATCCGAGGGGGTCGAGTGGGGACCATTTGCTGATTCCAGCTGGAATGACCCGTCTGCGCTCACTGACTTCTCCTGTGACATGGTTCGGAGCAGGATGTTGGTTTTTCTCCCTGTTAGTTTCAGCTTGTTGGCCAGACTCTTTGTACAGAAGGTTGAAGAGCTGCCGGGATCAAGAAAAGCGTAAGTATGTATCACCTCACTTCCTTTGCAGTGCTTCACCTTCACTGGAACAATAGACAGCATACAATCTCTACTGCCCTCTGTGTCACCGGCCCCAGAATGCTCTCCAGCTCTGAGTGACACCTGCCCACTGTTAATGGGCTTCACTGAAGTCTGATCTGTCTTGATGTGCAGCACACTTGGGTGTTTTTTCTTGCATACAGAGCAGCTTAGACGCCCTGTGCAGTCTTTGCTTACATGCCCTGCTTTCAGTAAACATCCAAAACAGACACCATTTTGTCTTAGAAATGTGATCTTATCTTTGTGCACTTTTTTCTCCAGTTCATCACATGACTTCAGTTCATGGTCACCTTTACAGAACAGGCATGGGCTATCTGGGCTTTTCTGTGCTTGATCTGGTTTCACATTCACATTCACATTAGTTGCAAAGCTTCCTTTGGGTTTGAGTTTTGACACTGATTTGGACTTAATTTGGGTTGTGTCCTGTATATTGCCAAATATGGGATCTGACATAATCTTGGCTTGATCTTCAACAAAAGAGACTAAATTGGCCATTTTGACTCTGCCTTTGCTTTGCAGATCACATGCCTTTGCACGCCACTTCTCTCTCAGCTTATATGGGAGTTTCAAGACAACATTCCTCATATTAGAGATGGTATCCAATTCAGTCATGTAGTCAATTTCCTCCATAGCAGTACAACAAGTTCTGAGAAACAATGCATACTCACGCAATGCCTTTGTGTCCTCAGGTTTGATGGTGGGCCAGTTGAAGACCTTCTCCATGTATGCACAGGAAATTCTGTATTCGTTTCCGAAGTTTTCTTTCAGTAGTTTTTTTGCTTTTGGGTATCCTTTGCCTGCGTCCATATGTTGACAACTTTTCACAAGATCCAATGCTGTTCCTTTTGTGTACTGAATTAAAAACTGTAATTTGTCTTGGTTGTTGTCGGTTTTTCTCTCTATCATGTGTTCAAATGAATGAATGAAAGATTTGTATTGGAGTATGTCCCCATCAAAAGGTGCAATGCCCCCTTGTGGTAAAGTAGAGAGCACTTGCTGTTTCACAAGGATGTTGGTCAGCTCATTTTGTCTCCTAAGAATATCAGAGAGATCATGTGATGGTGGCTGATTCATAGATGGAGCAGACATTGGGCTAGGCTGCCCATTTGCAGTGTTTGTGAGACTGCTGGAGTGGCCATTAGCCTGACTACTGGCTTGCCTAACTGGCACTGGGTTCTGGGTTTGGGTAAAAGAACTCTGAGAGCGAGCAGAGTAAGTCTGTTGGACATTATCATGAACATGCACAGATGAATGAGAAGGATAGGGGAACTGAACTTTAACTCCCTCCTTAGGCCTTACTACTGGTTCAGGCATGACCTCATATTGTGCTAACTGTTGCTCTGCTGCGTCAAAGTATTCATTCATTTCATCCATAGGATCTAGTTGTTGTTCTTTATCAAAGTTTCCAAACACATCTTGCTCAGCATTTTTAAGCACATCAATTTTTGCCATATTTGCAGCCAATTCTGTGTCTAAATCTAATGTTTCTCGTCTTTTTCTTAATTCTTCCTTTTTCTGTTCGAGTATTTGTTCCTCCTTTTCCAAAGCGTGCTTTTCTTGTAGACGCGCAGCCTTTTCCAATAGCGCTGCTTGGTCTGCCTCGGCGCGGATGAGCGCTTGTGAGGCTGATTCATTAGATCTAATTGAACGTCGGCTAGTGACGGACAAAACATCTAACTCTTTCAAATCTGCATCTGGTTCAGAAGAATCGGGTAAAGCAGCAGTGACGAGAACAACTGTGCTGTGCGCTTCTGGGTTTTCAGCAGCGTGGATCCATTTCGCAGCATTCGAGAGAAAGGAAGTAATTTGTTTCTTTCGGGGCTCATACCAAATTTTTATATCTGTTTCCTTGGCCTCTGTGTCTAAAGTTTCAATGTAAGCATTGTGAATGATTTCGAATTCTTTTATCATTTCTTCAAGCTTGGCCAAGTTTTCCTTCACTTCCTCAACCGACTCATTGCCAGCCATAAGTGTATTCATTATCTTCATTCTGCGCGTAATATGTGACACTTTGCCACCTCGGCTACGCGCACTGACTTCAACATTCAAATCTTCTCCGGACATGTTTTTGTCCGTCTGTGTTTCAGCCATTGTGGCTCTCAAACAAAAAGCCTTTCCAAATTAATTTCCAATTTCTTAATCAAATAAAACTATTTCCATCTCATGCGTAAAGCATTGCAGTCGCCTACACTTTTTCAGGTTAATTTGGCGACGTTTCAAGCGCTCAACTTCATTGCTTTTCTCATCGAATTTCTTTCGTCTATAAATGCATTTGTTCATTTGAAATAAAATTCGTGAAGTGGTCTTGGTGTTTCTCAGTCCAATGTTATCCACAAAGTCCGCATTTCATTCCAATAATGATTTTCAGAAGCACATACCTCCGCGGGCTTTCCTTTGTTTGAATTGTTTGGCGCGTCGGCCTTCCTTTTCCTTCGAAGTACACAATCCTTTTCCAAGTTCCTCAATTGTCCACAACGAAGTCCAGCGCAGTCATTGACTTAATGTAGTGATTAAAACAGGTTAAGTTTTCCATAATTCCTTTGTTTTCATTTGTTTCCTTTTATCTTTAAACCTTTCCCATTTTGTTCACTTCCTTGACTGTAAGAATGCAGGAGACTTGACGCGTGAAAGGACGAGGATGCATTATTGTTTCTCCTTGATGAGTTTCTTGGATGATTTATTAAACAAAAAAGGGGTAACATAAACTTAAGAATGTAAACTTTGAAAATAACAAATAAACACTGTCAGTTCAATGCAATGGTGCTTGGCTTTAGGCAACAGGCCGCGTTCAGGCTGGCACAGTCGCGCGCACGGGCTCGTCCACGGTCACGGACACGGTCAATGACTGTTGCGCCTTGCACCCCTACAGCGTCTGGGCCGCGTCACCACACCATCATAAGTAGCAGTCTGGCCGCCACCTACAGGAAGTAATTAGGACACCACACTAACAAGGTGCAATTAGTATCACGTTT
>NW_026946157.1:0-10000 GCF_034702125.1 Engraulis encrasicolus | reverse complement strand
GTTTGTGTCTACCTTTTTCCATTCTTTAGTTATGGGCAGTAGAACATGGGATGACACCACAAAAAAGCACAGATTTTTGACCCCAAAATACTGCACTTCTCACTGCCCATATTTTTGCTTTAAGGACATATTGTCTTTGATAGTGTTCATGTTTGATATACAACATTTTCAGGGGGTTTGAAGGGGGCTTTAATTACCATAGTACATCAAAATGAAGGAATCCAATATGGCCGCCGTCACCAGTCTACAGTGTACATTTCTTTGATTACACAAGGTAAACTCTTAAGTAGGCCTACATTATGTAGCATCAGGTTTTCATACAAGGATAATTAATTTCCATACTCAGATTTAAGATAGATATCAAAGGAAATTATTTCAGTGTAGACTGAATTCATGTTTGCAACAGGAGATTATCTTTTCCATAAATTGACCATTTGTATTTAAATCTCTCCCTATTTCAATTACACTTTTAATGCATTATACCATGAAAAATGTTTCCACCTCAAACCACCACACAATGTTTCCACACCTCTTCACCCATAAAAAATAAATGACCACAAGAGTCTGAAATCGTGTGTGTGTGTGTGTGTGTGTGTGTGTGTGTGTGTGTGTGTGTGTGTGTGTGTGTGTGTGTGTGTGTGTGTGTGTGTGTGTGTGTGAGTGAGTGTGTGTGTGTGTGTGTGTGTGTGTGTGTGTGTGTGTGTGTGTGTGTGTGTGTGTGTGTGTGTGTGTGTGTGTGTGTGTGTGTGTGTGTGAATATATACACAAAGGATATACTCAGGCTGGTATTGCACATCAGTCATCCAAAGTTATTGCATATATTGTCTTGCTTAATGTACATATTTCAGCTGAGATGGCCACTCTGTGACAACTATAACCATTAATTACAAGGCTGGCCTTTGTTCTGTAGTACGGCAAGAATTCAGCTCAACACATTGCACTGTATCAATTATTTCACAACAACCGGAGGATGGAAGGAGATCAGGGGAACAAGAGATTGTAATCAGACAGTCCATGTGTGTGAAATGTGGTTTTAGTCTTTGGTCCTTACTTTGATGATACATCTGTAGTGCCAATGATACATCTGTAGAGACCCAAGAACTCAGAACCAGGATAATGTCCAAGACAATGTTTTAGCTCTGTGACAGTGGGAAGTTCAGAGAGGGCTAGGTCTATTCTCGCTATAGGTGTGCCTCCTGAAGGCAGCAATGACCTCTTTGGTTTTCTTTTCATTCAAAGCTAGAGAAATTTGTCTCGGTCTCTGTACACCAGGCTGCCACCTTCACTCCCTTTTGTTGGCCATGCTGCAGTCATGGACGGATAGACTTTAGATGGGGGCTCAGCATGCAGCCATGTGGGGATCCAGCCCTGCTGAACAGGGGAGCAGGAGGAAAAGAGAGTCTGTCTGTTATCTTCTGTTTGTAGAATTGGCCTAGTTAAAATATACTGGAATGTACATCTGCAGTGTATCAATAACGGTGCTCAGCTGGAGAGAGAGAGCCAATGGCAGGCAGAAGAGCAAGTGGTAGTTTTAAGGCGCCTAGGCACAGAAATGGGCACTTCCCTGTCTTTCTCACAGCACACAATACTCAAAAATGGACTGCTAATTAACCCATTTTGTCCTACGCCCTTTTTGGGAAAGGGTGCCCTCTTCCTATTAAATCCGCAATGTCTCAGCCTCTGAAGCACATACAAACATGAAATGAGTTACATTTAAAAGCCAATACCCTCCCCTTGCATTGTAATGTGTTCATTCAGCTCTAACATACCCACATAGTTAATAAAACAGCTAAAATATCAAGATCCTGAAAAACCTATATGTGTTTCCAGGACACAATGGGTTAAGTTATACGAGGAGGAGGTATCAAAAATCAGAATGTCCTTGCTGACTTGGAATGTCCTTTTTTGAATATTGTGTTCATGTGCTGTGAGAAAGACAGGAGGGTGCCCATTTCTATTAACCTTGCGCACCATCCTACGTATTTCCACCAAGAGACTTGACTCCACACTACTTCTGATACCAGTTTATAGGCCTATATACCAAATATATATGCACATACAGTCACCCTCCTCTACTCTAACCAAAATTGTTTACTTGGTATACTAAGTTAACCTATTCCTAATCACCCCTCCTTGAGTTGCTGAATTGCAGCAACTGCTTGACTCCATGTACTCCATGCCACTTCTTGCAGATGCAGTGTTGGATGAGGCAAGCTGTGATGTCTTTGTGTGCCTTGAGAATACATGGGTTCTAAATTTTGTTTATAACCTGACTGCGAACCTAGCCGCGCACAACTCAGCCTCTGATTGTTGGAAACCGCTGTCTGTCAAAAAAAATAGCTCACGTGGTTGGCTGCCAGTGTCTTGCCCCTCTTCATAACATTGTGTTGATAAACAATGAGAACCCATGTATAAGTGGCAGATACAGGACCAGTGGGACTAAAGCCCTGTTCAATACCACCCATCCCACTTCGGTGACTGGCAGGAGGATAGGAAGGGGTATGTGGGCCTGACTCAATATAGAGATTTGATAATGTGGGGCATTTTATGTAACCATGTGACATCTGAATTAGATAGGACTGATCATTGCAAAACGTCATACTTTGCTTTTGTTGCATTTGCAGCCAAAGTGCCATGCAGTGCATGATATTGTGTGTCCTGCCAAATCACTGGAGAGGAGGAGGTTAACATATATCAAGTAAATTCCTCACAATAACATAAACTGTTTTGATCCACGTTTCACCTTTCCACCATTCAAAGATATAATGTAAGCACCGCAATAAAATCAGCAAACAATGAATTCCTAATGCACAAAATGTAGATGTGCATATTATATTTAGGCACATTCAGACTTATGTGTCATAATGGAAGAGGTGGATTGAGGTGGACATATTGCATCATGTTATAATAAGCATTAAAATAAAAGTGGAAGTAGAGAAAACATTTTCATTCAAAAGAACAGCTTATTGACATGAAAGTCAACTGTCACTTGTAAACATGAATTCAACCTATGAAATCATGTCCTTTGATTCTAATCTTTAATCTGAGTATGGAGATGAATTCTCCATGTATGACAACCTATAGCTACAATGTAATTAAGAGTCCACCTTGTCTGGTGATGGCGTCCATATTCGATTAATTCATTTTGATTTAGGCCTATTAATATAAAGAGGTTTTGAGCCTAATACACAGCATATTTGAATATTTGAATTAAGCACCCTTCAAAACCCCTGAAAATGCTGCATATCAAACATGAACACTATCAAAGACACTTTGTCCTTAAAGCACAAATGTGGGTTGAGACAAGTGCAGTATTTTGGGGTCAAAAAATATTGTTTTTTTGGTGTCACCCTATGTTCCTGTTGCAATCATGAATTCAGACTACACTGAAATAATTTCCTTTGATATCTATCTTAAATCTGAGTATGGAAATTAATTCTCCCTGTATGAAAACCTAATGCTACATAATGTACTTAAGAGTTTACCTTGTGTAATCAAAGAAACATACACTGTAGACTGGTGACAGCGGCCATATTGGATTCCTTCATTTTGATGTACTATGGGAATATACATTTATTTATACATCATATTGGCATTAAGCACCCTTCAAACCCCCTGAAAATGTTGCACATCAAACATGAACAGTATCAAAGACAATATGTCCTTAAAGCAAAAGTATGGGCTGAGAGAAGTGCAGTATTTTGGGGTCAAAAATCAGTGTTTTTTTGTGGTGTCATCCCATGTTCTACTGCCCATAACTAAAGAATGGAAAAAGGTAGACACAAACTTCTTTTTTCAGGTGAAAGTAGACAGTTCAGTGTAGTTTTCTGTAGTATTTGTGTTCACAGAGACAAAGAGCATTTTTTCTGTGAATCTTGAAAGATTAGTAAAAATGTTAAAAATCGCTGACAATATGAGGCTCTCTGCTTTTAAAATGGCTGCCAGCCAATGACATGAGCATTTTCTTCCAATCTGAGCTTAAATCGAATGACATAATGGCTTTCCCCATGTCTGAAAACATAAAAATAAGTGTTATTTTCAAATTCATACCTTATTTAGTCCAAAAGAAAAGTGATTGCAGGATTTTAACACGGTGGCGGCGGCCATATTGGATTTTGCCCGTTTGAGGCATTTCGGTACATTTTTGCGTCCGGCATACGGCAGATTTGGATTCAGCACCCTTGAATACCCCTAAATCAGTTGTATGCCGAAAATTAACATGATTTGCCTTCAGGTGTCAACTTTTTGGAAAAATGACCCTGACTATATGCACAACGTGTTTTTTGCTTTGCTGAAATAGTGATCATGACGACTTTGTGTGAGTCAGTTCAAAATATTGTGTTAAAGCGATCAAGAAAAACTGTAACTCAATCCAAGCTCTCGAAATGAGCCACTAGTGCTCTTCTCACATTATTACTGAGCATAATATATATAATATAATTATATATATATTATAAGATATAAAGTGATGTTTGCAGCAGGGTTGCATCCCTTGGAATACAGTAGTATTAGCCCAACTCTGTGTGATTTCATATCAGTCTGGTTTGATGTCAAGTCAGTTGTAATCTTTTGTTTCCGACATGTCAAAATGTTTATACAGTGTAACTTCCATCACAAAAGAAAAATAACAACTTGATTGTACAAACTGACATAATGAACATAACACATTTAATATACTACTGCATAGCGATAGAAGGTTTGTTAAGCATTACAAGACTAAGTTGACAATTAGATACAGGGTCAGGCCACAGCTTCAACACTTTCCAAATCAGGCAATGTGTAATTGGCCTTGTTGTAAAGGATGTTAGCAAGTGGAAGATATGCATGAGAACTCTATAGTAGCTTCAGGGTGGCTTACAGCTTTGGCTAGACCTGCTATAAAAAAAAATCTGTAAGGCCGCCCCACTCAGTAGACTACATGCAATGAAATATACCCTACCCCCCAACCCCCACTCCCAGGCCCCAAAGCAACAAACCTACTAACCCCAACTCCGATGAAGTTGGGACGTTTGGTAAACAGTGAATAAAATCAAAATGCTATCATTTTCAAAACACTCAATCTATTCATTAGATGGAGAATAGTGAAAAGACAACATATTAAGTGTTAAAACCGAGAAAAAATATTGTTTTGGGGGACATATGTACTCATTTCTAATTTGAGAAATCCAACATGTCTCAAAAGAGTTGGGACGGGGACAATGGCAGCAAATGTCGAGGAAGACTAAAAACAAAACAAAAGACAACACTTAACAGTTAAATACATTAACCGATGAGATGATTTTATATAAAAAACAGTGTTAATTCCTATCTTGGACATGATTTCACCAGCTTAAATGGTGGGTGTATTCCTTGTCATGTTTTGCAATGTTTTCCTTTCTGTAGTGCTTACAGTGTGACAGGTCTTGACCAAAAACCCACCATTTTATCACATGCTGGTCCTTATGATGGAGCCAAACTGTTAAAACATAGTAGAGAATGCAATTTGACCTTACTATGTGGCAGTAATCGAAGATCTCCCTTCAAAATATAATGCATGAGTGGCTTTTCATGCTGTTTAAAACCCATTTATACCATTCAGCACTGTATTTAACTCTACAGATGAGTGAGAACATCTTAACCAATGCACTACTGCATCCGCATGCCATCATGGAGGCTGACTTTTGAAGCTATCACTAACACAAGTTGGATGGTCCATTTTCACTGTAGCACAGGATGTGCAATGCTCTATTATTGTCAAAAAGAATGGACTTCTACAACTTCTGCTGACTTCTGTAAGCAAAGGACAGTTTCCCATGTCTTCTGGGTCTATTTCAAGTGAGCTCAGGTGCTTAGGAGAATGTTAAACCCCTGTGTCATTTTCATGCATTAAGCATTCTTAATATGGTCAATTTTCAATAGCTCTAGCACTCGAGGAATTAGAGTGAGACTACAGCCAATATATATTTCATGATGTCATGAACCTATACAATGATTTTATTAACAAAAATATGTCTTATATACACTCAATCGTGGTAAATCAAAGGGAATTCAAAAATGTATGTAATAACTATGGTAATTATTCCCTTTGCATCTTTAATTCTGAGTGACTCAGCCTCTCTGTGATGATCTTATACCTGGACGCCTATATTGTCCGTCAGTGCAATTCATTTTGAAATGTTCTTCTTTGTTGTTTTATCTTATTTGGATGTTTACTAAATTTCACTGATCCCCGTCCCAACTCTTTTGAGACGTGTTGGATTTATCAAATTAGAAATGAGTACATATGTCCCCCAAAACAATATTTTTTCTCGGTTTTAACACTTAATATGTTGTCTTTTCACTATTCTCCATCTAATGAATAGATTGAATGTTTTGAAAATGATAGCATTTTGATTTTATTCACTGTTTACCAAACGTCCCAACTTCATCGGAGTTGGGGTTTGTATTTGCTCCCCAATGCCCACCCCCAGCACCCATTATTTTTGGTCTTCAGGTCGGATTGTTCTCTTCGTCTATCTGTGTCAGTCTGTCTGTCTGTCTGTCTGTCTGTCTGTCTGTCTGTCTGTCTCTTTCTCTCCCTCTCTATCTCTCATTGTCAGTGGCAGCATCACAACAGTGTGATTTCCTGTTTGTCAAAAGCCTTCCTGTGTGTGTGTGTGTGTGTGTGTGTGTGTGTGTGTGTGTGTGTGTGTGTGTGTGTGTGTGTGTGTGTGTGTGTGTGTGTGTGTGTGTGTGTGTGTGTGTGTGTGTGTGTGTGTGTGTGTGTGTGTGTGCGTGCGCAGCACGTGAGACTTCACAGAATGGTGAATGATGGAGATTAAAAAAGAGGAGGAGGAAGCCAAAAATGAGGAGGAGGAGGAGGATGAAGATGAGGGTCATGACCCTTGTGAAAAGGATAGATTCTGGAGAAGTGGAGAAAGAGGAGGCGTGTGCGTGTGTGTGCGTGTGTGTGTGCCTTTGTGCTTCAAAAGCAGCACGTGAGACTCCGGAATTGTGAAATGATGGAGAGTGAAAAAGAGGAGGAGGAAGATGAGGAGGAAGAGGAAGATGAGGAGGAAGAGGAAGATGATGAGGAGAAAGAGGAAGAGGAGGAGTAAGGCAAAAGATGAGGAGGAGTATGAAGAGGAAGATGAGGAGGAGGAAGAGGGAGGTGATGAGGAGGAGGAAGATGAATGCCTTGACCCTTCAGGAAAGGATGTAGTCTGGAGAGGTGAGAAAGCGGATGAGGAAGAGGAAGATGAGGAGGAGGAAGAGGAGTGTGATGAACCTTGGGAAAAGGATGTAGTCTGGAGAAGTGGAAAAAGATGAGGATGAAGATGTGGATGAAGTGTGTGTGTGCATGTGTGTGTGTGTGTGTGTGTGTGTGTGTGTGTGTGTGTGTGTGTGTGTGTGTGTGTGTGTGTGTGTGTGTGTGTGTGAGAGAGAGAGCGTGTGCACGCGTGCATGTCTGTATGTGTGTATGTGTGTGTGTATGTGTGTGTGCATCTGTGTGTGTGGGTGTCTGTCACTTTGTGCTTTAAAAGCAGCACGTGAGACTCAGGAAACAGAATGGTGAATGACAGAGAATAAAAAAGAGAAGGAGGAGGAGGAAGAAGAGGGAGATGATGAGGAGGAAGACGAATGTCATGACCCTTGAAGAAAGGATAGAGTCAGGAGAAGTGAGAAAGAGGAGCATGAAGAACAGGAGGAAGAGAAGAAACATCAATCAAATCAATCAATCAAAATGTGAGAAGGGGATGTCTTCCTCCCCCTTCTCACCGTCTCATTTGTTTTAAAAAACACAAAAGGTCATGAACATTTTCAGTTATCTGAAATGTCGGGACTTTGAGGAGCGAACGCACACACGCACACACTCAAACGCGCACAGTCACACACCTGTGTTCGCAATTGAACACTTTCTCCAAACTTTGTCATGGCCATGGGTGGAGGCGTGTTGCCCAATGGCAAGGTTCCACCAGTGACTTTTGGGATGCTAAATGTGTGGGGATTTTGTGTCATGTTTATCATTTTTGATGATTATGAATGTGTACTCTTGTTCTATGTGTTTATGTTTGAGTATTGTGTTTAAGTTGGCAGTTTTTGATTTGCGATGATCCAGGACCAATCATGTGCCAATCACACATACAGTACAGTCACACATTCACACAGCTCTGCAGGCTATCATGAAGGTGCCAATTGTTAGGGGTTCACGTGAGGAAGTGCTAACACACACGCACACGCACACACGCACGCACGCACGCACACACGCACGCACGCACGCACGCACGCACGCACGCAAGCACACATGCACACGCAGAGGCACACGCACAAGCACACACATACACATACATACACACAAACACAAGATGAGGTACAGGAAAAGGAGCAAACAAGGGCAGTGGAGGAAGAGGAGGAGGTCAAGAGAAGAAAAAGTAAAAGGGCAGAGGAAAGGGTGAAGAGGGAGAGGTGGATTAAGAACAAGGGGAGAGGAGGAAACAGATGAGGAAGAAGATGGAGAATAAGAACAGGAGATGGATGATGAAGAGGAGGGGAGGAGGAAGAACAAGAACGGAGGAGGAAGAGATGGAGGGGTAGGAGGAGGAAGAGGAGGATGACGTTGAAGATGAGATTGAGGAGGAAGAAGAGGAGAAAGAGCAAGAACAGAGGAGGAGGAGGAAGAGCAGTGGAAATGGTGGAGGAGGAGAATGAGGAAGAGGAGGAGGAGGAAGAGGAGCGGAGATGGATGAGGAGGAGAAGGAGGAGAAGGAAGAGAAGGAAGAACAATGGCAGATGCAGGCCCGTTTCTAGGTTTGAGAGATGGGGGGGCTTCAGCTCACCTGCTAAGGTTTTGTCTATGAATTCACTATTTTAAGAGCAAAGAAATCCTGCACACTGTCCATTCCACCAACAAACTTTAATACATTGTTTCGGTCATACGATCTTCTTCATGTTGTATTAAAGTTTGTTGGTGTAATGGACAGTGCGCGTCTCCAGGAGAAGCAGTGGTAAGGAAGCGATTCATTGACACAGGTTCCTTACTTGGAAAACTATGGATCCCCGGCAGATATCAGGTAATTTTTACTCCATTAGTAGCTATTTTAATCAGTTCATGTGTGTTTTCAAACTGTTAAGACAGATATTAAAGCTCAACTATAATTTCAAGACAATGTCAAATGGATTTATTATGTATTGTGAGTGGAAATTGGCACTTTGGGTCAAAAGATTTAATCCGGGTAAGTATTAGCCCCCCCCCCTTAAACGATTTTTTTTTTTTTTTACATTTTTCCAAAAACAAATGCAGTACAGCACTGAATACGAACCACCAGGAAAGTAAGTTAATCTGAATACAAGTTCCTGTTTGCTTATTTATTGTTTAATGCCACTAATATCCTACTGCACAGCAATAAAAGCAGGGTGCACAGCAATATGTTATGCGGGGGGGAAACAGGTAGAGGGTTGTGCTTTGTGACTAACACCTTGAGAAAAGTGATAGATGAAGACGTGGCCTTGCTCTTCTTGGAAGGCAGATCACACACACACACACACACACACACACACACACACACACACACACACACACACACACACACACACACACACACACACACACACACACACACACACTGAGAGAATAGTGGTTCATCACATGATTACCATAGTTGAGTGGTACAAAGCAGAAGAGCAGCCAAAAGTGTAAAAAGTGCAGAAAGTGCAAAAAGAAGTGTCCAGGAGTTTCAAAAAGTAAAAAACAAATCAGGGTAAAATATCCATTGAAAAAGCTGGGGAGTCACAAGTTGCTCAGGAGGTAGAGGAGGAGGAAAAATACTGTAAGAAGGGTTAGGGGTCAACAGACGACACAAGGGAGAGATGAAGACATGGCCTTGCTCTTCTTGGAAGGCAACCCTTTTGTGTTTATCTTTTTTCTGTTGTGTTGTGGGTGTTTGTGTTTATATTTGTCTCAAGTGCTACGTGAGTCATCGCCAGGAAGTACCTAGGTAGGAGGAGCACCGCCAGGGCCGCCGCTAGGCAGAGCGCTTATGCC
>NW_026946156.1:0-18626 GCF_034702125.1 Engraulis encrasicolus | reverse complement strand
GGGTGGCATATCAGTGTCTTGTCCTGGGGCCCTGTGTGCAATTGTTCCACAACTGGCTGTAGCGGTGGGGAGGGGAGGAGGAGCAAACAGCAGGTGTTACAGGTGTGGAGAAGAAGTCCACTCGGCCTAACAGCAGTCATCAGTGGGTGATCCATGGACCCTATCAGACTCACTATTGATTGCTTTGACCACAGTGAAGTGCTGTGGACAAAAGACAGAGCGATGGCGAATGAAGACGTCGGACCGTTAGAAACAGGAGATGGGGAGAGAGTTAGCCCGGGCTCTAAAGGATGAGGTGGGGTGGGGGTAGCTGGGGGTGACAGACAGGGACAGAGTGAGACACCGAATGAGAATATGAATCGTTCAGTTGAAACACATTCTGGTTTCTTTGATGCTGAAAAAAAATCACTATGCTCTGCTATACTGTATTTGTTTCTCTCAGAGCATTGTTTTTGAACATATATTCAGGGCTTTTATGCCTTTATTTGATAGGACAGTGTGAGATGGTGACAGGACGCGAGTGGGACAGAGAGACGGGGTGGGATCGGGATATGACCCCGGCCGGACTCGAACCGGGGTCCCCGTGGGCATGCAAGCCCAAATGTGGGGGGCTTAGCGCGCTCTCAGAGCATTGTTACAGTATACTGTACATACCATACTGTACCTACCTTGGGTGACAAGGGTTGACAGTTCCTTGCAGTAGCACCTGTAAAAAAATGTGCATCACGTGGAAATCGTACAAGTTTGTTCAACACTGATAGAACTGACTTGTTTTATATATTCAACTACGGATTCATTTTTTCAGCCATTATAAAGTGTGTGAAGAGTTGAGGGAGCACAGTGCATTCTAACATGTTACTGTATGCTTTATGCACAATATGTTCAAGTGTAACTGGTGCAAACCTTCTATAGTGTGCAGGGAGGCAGCAGGAGCACAGGAAGGTAAAGAGAAGAAAATGTCTTGGCAAAGCAGCTAGAGTCTGGATACATACAGTGCCCTCCATAATTATTGGCACCCCTGGTTGAGATGTGTTTTTTAGCTTCCAATTATTTTATTTTTTTTCTAAATAATATGGGACCTTAATGGAAAAAAAGAGAAAAATCCAACCTTCAATACAAGTGCATTTATTCAGTGGGGAAAAAATCCCACATAAAGAAATAATTATTTGACATCAAATAATGTGTGTCACAATTATTAGCACCTCTGGTGTTAATATTTGTACAACCCCCTTNTGCCAAAAAAAACAGCACCTAATCTTCTCCTATAATGTTTCACAAGATGGGAAAAGACAGAAAGAGGGATCTTCAGCCATTCCTCTTTGCAGAATCTCTCTAAATCATCCAGAGACCTGGGTCCTCTCCTCTGTACTCTCCTCTTCAGCTCACCCCACAGGTTCTCAATGGGTTGAAGGTCAGGGGACTGAGATGGCCATGGGAGGAGCTTGATTTTTGTGTNTGGTGAACCATTTCTGTGTAGATTTGGCCATATGTTTAGGGTCATTGTCTTGCTGAAAGACCCAGTGACGACCCAGCTTCAGCTTTCGGGCAGAGGGCAACAGATTTTGATTTTAAAATGTCCTGGTATTTCAAAAACATTCATGATGCCATACACCCTAACAAGGTTCCCAGGGCCTTTGGAAGCGAAACAGCCCCAGAGCATCACTGACCCACCCCCATACTTCACAAGTGGGTATGAGGTGCTTTTCAGCATGCGCATCTTTCGTGGTACGCCAGACCCACTTAGAGTGTTTGTTGCCAAAAAAAGCTCAATCTTGGTCTCATCTGACCAAAGCACACGGTCCCAGTTGAAAGCCCTAATACCGCTTGGCGAACTCCAGACGCTTGCGTTTTATGATTGTGAGTGAGGAAAGGTTTTCTCCATGCATGCCTCCCAAACAGCTTGTTGGCGTGTAGACAGCGCCTGATGGTTGATTTGGAGACTTTGTGACCCCAGGATGCTACCATTTGGTTTAATTCTGTAACAGTGAGCTTTGGAGATCTTTTGATTTCTCTTACCATCCTCCTCACTGTGCGTGGTGGCAAAATAAACTTGGGTCCTCGTCCATGCTTGTTTACCACTGTTCCAGTTGTTTTGAACTTCTTAATTATTCCTCTCACAGTGGATATGGGCAGCTGCAGTTGAGTGGCAATCTTCTTGTAGCCTCTGCCTGACCTGTGAAGGTCGACGCACATCTGCCTCACTTGTATGCTGTGTTCCTTTGTCTTTCCCATGTTTAAGAGTGGATAAGAGAAATGGCCTCGGTGTCACGTCATATTTATACCCCAGGGAAACAGGAAGTGATGAATTACTAATTAAATGTTCCTACATACTCTGGTAAACTTTGTAAACTACTGTAGAAATGATATCAATTATATTTATTTCCTGGGAATTGTTAAGGGTGCCAATAATTGTGGAACAGGTGATTTAATGAAAAATAATTATTTTTTAGTCAGGGATTTTTTTATTTTCTTACAATTCATTTGAGTTGAAGGCTACATTTTCCTACAATTTTCAGTGTGACAGTATTCTTCTGCAATAAACACTGAATTTATTTTAAGGCTTTTAACACATCTCAACCAGGGGTGCCAATAATTATGGAGGGCACTGTATAATGTCATGAAACATACACGTAGGTGAGCAGTGTTGGTAAAACAGAAGTGATGTGTTAGGAAATGCTTGCTGTGTGCCGTGGACATGCTTACTGTGTGCCTTAAACGATGCATGCAACCTTGTGTGACCAAGTGCACATACTTGCTTCAGGACGAGTGGACGATACTGGAGGTACTAGGGGGCAGATAGCCAACAGGGATGTCATTCATGTTTTCCTCCATTTTTCATCTCTACCGTGAACTCAACATGTAAGTTCGGAAGATTGCCTCTTGCGGTTTTATCAATATTGCACCGTATGTACGCACGCGTTTGCGTACATTGTGACAGTCTCTCTCGCCTACCGTGCGCATAAAAAAAACGACATAAAATTCGCATGGCAACGCGTTAATGCATTAAAAGTGTATGGGCACACGTATTCTGCAACAAGCATGTCCCCGGCCTTACGGTGATCTTCCTGTCGGGCTTCATTTAAACATTTCATTTCATTTCCTTTCATTTCATTTCATACATTCCTCTCAATTCAATCAATATGACGTGACCCACATTAAAGCCAGGACAAAAGACCCCTATATACAAAAGGTCTGTAGTCAGTAAACACATTAAAATCATCCTGCAGCCATTACTGTATTGGGAAAGGCATGTTTCAGTCACTATGGGAACCGCAAATGACCTGGAATTTCCTTGAACAAACAAAACAAAACAATCACACAATCACATGCATTGGCAAACAGCCATTTTGATGATGTGCCCCGATTAATTTGTGTGTTCTTTAATCAGAAGCCTGCCTGGCGGTGCCATCACCTCAGGACTTCACACACAGGAGGTAATGGAGCAGGCCCCCGGTTGATGGACTTCTCTTATCGCCAATTACGCTTCAATCAGGGACGCCTCATCAGCTCCTGCTTTGGTGAGCAATAGGCCGTCAGCATGCAGAGGTAGGCAGCTAATTCAATTCTGTTGCCGTGCAGGCCTTCATAAAGAGAACTCCCTGATTGTGTCTCCTCCTGACGGGTTTGTTTCTGTTTGTTTGTTATTTCTCATCGCTAATGTATATTTTCATTTACCGTGTTTGTTTTGTCTGAAGGCAAGTTTTCCTTGATTTTAAAAAGGTCTTGCTGGTGTTGTACCTTTTGGCTAGGTAGATATTGCTTTTGTATTGCTATCATTTATTTAAAATAATTTACATTGCAAGTGATAATGCAAAAAACTACACCCACCCACTATACTTCTCCCATTCCAGGATGCCCCACAATCCAAGCTGGGGTCCCTGGCACCAAGGTTATACATCCTGGTGTCCCTCGTACTGTAATGGCACAAGCTGGATCCGACGTCATGGCTGGTCATCCCACCTTTGACACCATTTGTACCCAAGAGGAGTAGAGAAGCCCTGCAGGGACTCAAACCCAGACCTTTGGGGGTACCAAACTGGGGCTCTGACCACTACACAAAAGAGCCAGGGTCGTTGGCATTACAGTTAGAGCGCACCCACAACCCTCGTGACGGCCACTCAATGACACATCCCTTATACATAACCATAAAATGACAATATAAGAAAATGTCAACGATGAATGAAATGGTGGTCTTTGACATTCAATATGTTCAGTTGCTCATTGTTTGTGTCAAAGTTGTAGGAACAGCTTGTTCTGGAAATAGCGCTGAGAAAACTACGTATGGTGTCCTGATTATTAGCTGGGCTGTGGACAAGCCACTATTGTCCAAACAAGGGTGTCAGCTTTAGTTTTATCACACATTTGAACAACAAGCACTTCCCCTCCAGGGATGCATTAGCACATTGTTAGGCCCAGGCCTTGCCACTGCCAACTTAATTACAACTAATGCTCCCCGCAGCTCCACCCGCTTTGCGTGGCTTATTCAGTTAGGGCTCTTCACACGGCTGCCCCTGACACGTTTAACGTGATTTAACCCTTGAGATGAATTGTGGGTGCTGCTCAATATAAGTCTTCCTCTTGGCATGCCATAAATTTCGCCTCGTTTATTGCCAAATAAGCTGCAGCAGCAGCGAGACTTGGGGTACCTCATTTGATTTTTTTACCACAGTCTTGGCAAGGACTCCAGGCAAGGTTTTAATTGTGGAGTTCATTAAACCTGTCTTACAAACTCTGATTAAACTGCGCAATGACACTGACACCCCATACCCCAAAAGAGACACATTGGCACACCACGGCAAAAGCAGAAGGAAAGAGAGAGAAAGAGAGAGGAAGGCAGAGGGAAAAAAATAAAGAGAGGAAGAGAGACAAAAAGAGAGAGAAAGAACATAATACTGAAAACTTGACACCTACTGTAGTTGTTCATTGTGATGACTGTTTGCCATCTTGAGGGCATTTATAATAATAATGATAATAGTAGTAGTAGTAGTACACTGTAGTTATAGCAATAATAATAATAATAATATAAAACGATTCCTCGTGTTCATTTTATCTATGAAAGAGCTTCAGCAGCACTATCCCCTCGTTACATTGATGTTGTTTTCGCCTCCTCCATTTGGCCTGAAATTGACAAGAACCCTGCAGAATACAATAGCCAGCTCAGGCATGGGGTAGAGGAATGGATCTTTTCTCTTCATGCATACCTGCTGGTCTTTCTCCAAGGGCCCGAGAGAAGTCAAAAAATGGGAAAACGCTTTTCTTTTCCCTTTTTTCTCCTCTTTGCCCTGCCCTCCTCCAGGTGCGAAGAGCTCTATACACAGGGCGAGAAACTTCGCACTTTGAAACCACTGAGCCAACTCTTTTTGACTCCCGCAGGCTCCCATCCAACCCCCACTGGTCTTGCTGAAGCGCCAGAGAACAAAAGGAAAAGATGACATGGGGTGGGGGGTGGGGGGGGTGGGGGGTGGTACAGTGAGGAGAGCTGGTGTTGGTGGTGATGGTGGTGGTGGGCAGCGAAAAAGACGAAGAAAGAAAACACAATTTCAGAGAAATGCGTTAGCGCTCATCCTCAGTAGAGCATAAAGCTTGGAGGTCGCGTTTGGCAGATGTGATGTGCTCCATAGTGGAAGTAGGGCTTGGGGAAATAGTGCTATTGTGTGTGCGTGTGGGTGGGTGTGTGTGTGACAGGGTGTGTGTGTGTGTGTGTGTGACAGGGTCTGTGTGTATGTGTGTGTGTTTGTGACAGGGTGTGTGTGTGTGTGTGTGTGTGTGTGTGTGTGTGTGTGTGTGTGTGTGTGTGTGTCTGCGCGTGTGACAGGGTGTGTGTGACAGGGGTGGGGTGGGGTGGATTGTGCAGGGGGGTTGCCAGTGTGTTGTAATTGGGACACCACCAGTAAAGGGGTTCATTAGATTACAGGCATGGCTTGTTGCCTCGCGAAGTCGTGGGCTTGTTGGACATGCTCAGGGTGGTCTTGCCAAGCAATTATCGGCCCCTGTCCCAGAGGAGGTGTAGTTGCCGCGGTGGCACAGCGGAGGAACGGAGTGGTAGTGGGAAGGAGAGAAGGGAAGAGGCGCCGGGAAACGAGTCTTCCTCCCTTTTCTCTCCACTCGCACATCACACCACACCACACAGTGTACTTCTGTAGCTCATAACTCTCCGACGAGCGGAGGCCAGCAACACACATTACAAAGTCCCACAATGCTTTTGCTTCTAACAGTGCAAATAAAGCAGATGATTTCGCTAATTAGCTCATCTGTCTGGATGAAGAAGTGTGCTAATTAGCATCGTGCTGTTTAGAAAATGGCTGAAAAGAAAAAAAAATCTCTCATTCTTTCACACCTGAGTCTGAGTTACCTGACAAAATGGACCTGGCTTTCACCTGACATGCAAACTGCTAGAGCACAGTGCAAAATGGATCCATGAAGCTTGCCCATTTTGGGTCTGTCAATGGTTTGGCCGAGACCCGGAGAAGGAAATAAACCAGCACTTTGAATACGTCAGAGAAAAATAACGTGTTTCTGAATGAAACTGTCACACTTCACTTTGTTTGCACTTTAGCCCGGAGAAGGAAAGAAACCACTTTGAATACGTCACAGAAAAATAACTAAACTATGTTTCTGAATAACACTGTCACACTTCACTTTATTTGCACTTTATTTACTTAGTAGACTGTAATTCTAGATGCCTGTGATTCCATGATCTTCAATGTATCATGTGTCTTGTATCAATGGAAAATAATGACAAAAGTATAACCCAATTACAGTTGTGATTAAACAAAAGCCAAATTCCAAATGAGCAGGCGAAGCGTCTGATTGGAGGAGATTAAAATGTTAATAAAAAGCATGGCTGGTGCCCAGTTGCTGACAGCAAGATCAGTCGGTGGGCATTCTCTCCTGCAGTCACTTCTGCAGGGCCAATTTCTCGATTAATGAGTGGGGCGGTACTAAGGAGTGTGTGTGTGTGTGTGTGTGTGTGTGTGTGTGTGTGTGTGTCTGTGTCTGTGTCTGTGTGTGTCTGTGTGTGTCTGTGTGTGTGTGTGTGTGTGAGAGAGAGAAAGACAGAGACAGACAGAGAGAGAAGGAGAGAGCGATTCTGTGTGTGTGTGTAAGTGTACCATATGTGAATGCGTGTGTTTGTACTTGTGCCACTTGATCGATCATGCTGCAGGCTGCCAAAGCAAAGGGAAACCCCAGGCTCACCACCCCCCTTCTAGTCGGGCAATTTGTTGGGCAGCCAGTGTGCCCGGGGCCTCATGAATGATGCAGGAGTTCCAGGAAAGCACTTGCCAGTTAGACACCACACCCCTGAAGCGCACTGTGTTAAGGTCCTGCAGATGATGTGTCCCGCACGTTTTTGTGTTGCCTGTAGCCTGTTCTGTATGTGTGCAAGTACAGCTCAGGAAGGTGCTAGTCAAGTCAAGTCAACTCAAGTTTGTCCCAGCTTGGGCAATTGTTTTGCAGCAGTAGTAGCACAAAGAGACACACACACACACACTTCCACAATACATTATTAAGACTTGTAAGGTAAAAGGTAAGGAATCAAAATAATAAATAGTGAATGAATGAAATTTTGGATTAGGAGTTTGTACAGAGTAAGATTTAAAAAGATAAAAGTGCTATGGGGAGGTGGGGTGCACAGTATAAAAGACTACACAGCTCACTATTGTGTTGAAGATAGTGAGTCTGAGGAATGTTTGGATCTGTAATCCTTCCCTCTGCAATTATCCATATAAATGTACTGGAGCCCGTTTATCTAAAGCAGCGTTGCTAACCAGTTAGCAACCTATTAGGTTTCCAATGGGAAATTGCTCTGCAGCCAAGTAAGTTGCTAACTTAGTTAGCAACGATGTTGTTGAGAATGCACCCCTGAACTGTGTGTGTGTGTGTGTGCGTGCGTGCGTGCGTGCGTGTGTGCGTGCACCTTCACTGGTGCATTTGCACAAGTGCATCGACAGTATGCCTGCACAGTCTGATACCATTCAGTACCTCTGAATGAACTGTGCACAGGGCCAGAGGAGAGGAAAAATGGTGGAGAGGTGGAGGAACCTCTGTGCAGTCGAGAACAGCTCCAGGAAAATAGTACATGATATGTGTACAGTGTCATGATCTGTTGAAGCTGAGGGGTGTGTGTGTGTGTGTGTGTGTGTGTGTGTGTGTGTGTGTGTGTGTGTGTGTGTGTGTGTGTGTGTGTGTGTGTGTGTGTGTGTGTGTGTGTGTGTGTGTGTGTGTGTGTGTGTGTGTGTGTCAGAGAAGGGGAGGTGTATCTGTTCATCCATCAGCTGTGGAGGTATTATTTCATTTTATTCAGGCAGGTTAGTTTTACCTTCTCCATCTCCAACCCAACCCACCCACATGCACCCCAACTTCTACCTCTTCCTTTCCCTCATCCTGTCCCTCTCTCCCTCCTCCCCAGGGCTTGTCAGGATGAGAGCCCCCAACAATCGCAATCCATCTCCATTCACTTAGGTTACCACCAACTCCCAGCACCCCTCGAGCACACCCGTATGCACCAAACACCTCCATCCCCTCACCAGAACACCCCCCCCCAACCCCTATCTCTCATCACCCTCTGCCCCCTCAGCTTTTGCACTCCGGGCTCCTGGTCTCCGTCAATCAGTGCCCAGCTCTCTCTCTCTCTCTCTCTCTGTCACCCTAGTGCCAGTAGCATGCTGTCACCGCCGGCAACTGCATCAGTATCAGCACCTGTAGCTGTGGTAACCACAGAGACAAGTCTGTCAGCAACAGCTGAAAGAAAGAAAGAAAGAAAGAAAGAAAGAAAGAAAGAAAGAAAGAAAGAATTAACCAACTAATCAATTAATCAATTAATGGAAAGAAGAACAAGAGAGGCGAGAAATTAATTTAATTGATTCCAAGAAATGGAGGAACTTTTGACAGTGAGTGAAAAGTTTAGAGAGAGAGAGAGAGAGAGAGAGAGAGAGAGAGAGAGAGAGAGAGAGAGAGAGAGAGAGAGGAGAAACTGAATTATGAGTGGGAGAAGACAGTGACGAATATAAATTTAAGCAGCTGGGATGAAGGCCAGCATGGTGCAAAGACTCCCAAAACATGGCGAGGTAAAAAGCATACACCTTAAAACCATATCTGGGTATGTATCTGCCACACATTTGTCATGATAAAATTAAAAAATCCTGACATCTAAGAGTTGCTAAGCAAATCTGAATAAAGGCAGATAAAGAACAGAAAAGCACATGTTCAGATTCATTCATGCAGCATCACCATGGTCATCAATCACCTCCTCTCTCAGACAACTCATGTTCTTCTGGCAGATACCACTCTTCTCTTAGTGGAATCAGTGGACAAGAAATCACAAAGACAATGACTTAATTACAGGGCTGGACTGAGCTTGAAAAACAGCCTGGGCATTTTAGGCATTGACCAGCCACACAGCCCACTGCGTTTCTACAATATTGTGATTAGCTCAGTCCACTGTACTACATCTACACCAATGGGTCACCCCATCTATGCTAAGTGAAAAAACAAAAAAACAAACAAACTATCAAAAAACAAATAATACAAGAGCATCAGCCCCTGAGCACTGTCGACCCACAGGGAAAATGCCCTTTATGCCAGATTATCAGGACAGCCCTGCTTGACCCCTTAATGCACGCCGTACCTCCTGTGGCACGCTGTAATACCGGGCAAATACACAGGCCGCGACAAGAGCGAGGCGAGCGACGGAAGTAATTGACTTTGTATTGAGTCGCGCAACAAAAGCGATTCTGGAGACTAGAGGCGATTTGCACACCGAGAGCGACAGTTTGTAGTTCAACTCCTGGCTATGTTATGATAATGAGCTATGATGCGGTTCAGCGACAGGCTGCGACAGCCAATGACTGTATACAGGTCAGTGACCACAGCCAATGGGAATGTTTGAGTGCTTGCTTCTGCTTACTCTAGTCGCTTCAATCGCTCGTATTGCTTGCTGTGCACATAAGCGATTCTCTGTCGCTTCAATTGCGTCGCGGCCTGTGTACATACTTTTAGAAATACATTAGAGCTTGTTCACTGCCATTCTGGTAACAGCTAAATTATAATGCCGTGTCTTAAGGGGTTAATTACCACCTGGACAGGGGTAATGCTTTGCTGCTCTGATTTTTGACTGCCCTTCAATAGTTCAGTAGTTACAGTTGAGTTTAGTTCATACTGAAAATTGTGTCTGCTATGCACAGTACTTTCTTCTTGAATATTCATAACGCTAATAGTCTTATAAACACAGCCACCGTATTCTGTATTGCAACACAAGTTTTGAGATCATTGTGATTAGTATCCACACATCATACTGAACATCATAGTAAAGTCAGCAGTGTTACTGTAATTTAGCAGCACCACACATTCCGTATAGAGAGCAGGGCCAACACTATGGATGTTAGGCGTATGTTATCTTTAAACCTTTTTTAATTTGTACAAACATTTTTAATGTGTACCAAAAACTAAAATCTGCAAAACTTAAGTCTGTAGGAGTACAATGCTTCAAGTACAGTGGGCCAAGGAGTAACCCTAGGCTAATATCCTAAGTAAGTATCATGGTAATACTGTATTGCTAAGTACTTAGTAGATACCGCCATGACTATGTTGTGGCTACTGGCTAATTAGAAGCAGGCAATGAATTGTTTATATACAGAATTTTGCTTCGAATTTCTATCTGGCTCATCTGCTGAGGACAAGCTTGGCTAGGCGGCGGGTGATTCTGACGGTACTGATTTAGATTTACATTTGCATGCATGTCAGTGTAGTTTTATGTGCCTTATTGTACTTAAGCATCACTAATTGACTAACGCAAAATAGACAATTTCACTTTCAAGCTCTTTGTCATATGTGTATTTCACTGTGTGAATTTAAAAAAGGCCTCAGACTAAAATCTACTGTGCCTCTGTTTGTTTTGCATTTTTTTCATCAACGTAGGGATTAAGTATCAGTTTCTGTGGTAAGCAGTGGCAATGATGCTTAATCCTTCATTTCTGTTGCAAGCTCCAATTTTAAACCTTAAAAAGAACTCCACTCCCGCTCCTCTGTCTCTTTATCTTTTTCTTTCTTTTCATCTGTGTCTTACCCCCTTTGTGGGGTAAATGTGAGGACAAATCAAATGATCTCCAAGCCTCCGTCTTTAGTGTTGCGAATGCTGTGTACGAGTGATTAATAGGGGCTTTAAAGATGGGCACACTCTCACAGATGTGATCATGGCAGGATACGGTGCCTTCAAGGCCTCGTCTGGGCTGCAGAGTGGTGGCATAGTTCACAGCCTTTTGCTGCAGCCAGCTACATGTTGTGCTTTTTGCTCTCGTTTAGTAGCTTTTGCAGTGTGCCATCAGGGAGACACAACAGGTTGGTTGGAACGTTTGTAAAATAGCACAGGCGCGGGTAATGTGCAGAGTATTATGAGGACAAGCAATGACACATCTTTTCATTTACACAAAGTCTCATACGAACACAATTCAGAGATGGACGAACAGACAAATAGAACAGACAAATAGAAAGGCATGCAGCCAAATAGAAAGGCGGAGTGTGAGAGTTATGTACATTCTTTGTATATTCAGCCTGTTTTATTTTCATGACTTTCTCATTTCACTTGAGACAGTATACAGATGGTGTAACTTCAATCTGCTCATTACCGTGCCGTGCCGCGGCAGCGCACCGTGATCATTACACCCTGTGGCCATTCGGAATGCGGGGGGGCAGTATAGCACTGCTTTTGCAGAGCAGCGTCTGCCTGTGCTTGTACGTCTGTCTGTGCTCCCGTGATTGTCCATCCCCCAGTTTTAGTAGTAGTAGAAATACAGTCAGCAAATTGCATGTTTTATTTAGCATTGGGCATTTGATAGGGCATTTAATAATAACACAAGTGTGAGCCCTAAACAAGACCACCATGTGAATTTAAACTCGACTTTTTTTCTGTCTTGCATTCACCGTCTCCCAATCCGTCCCTAACTTATTTCGGCACTATTCAAGCCCAGTAGCGTGGCGTGCGTTATTTTTCCGAGGAAGCCAGGGAGAACAAAAAAATATATATAATATAATATAATATAATATAATATAATATAATATAATATAATATAATATAATATAATATAATATAATATATTATTAATCAGTAGCGGCGGCTGGCTGGGACAACAAGCAAGGCAGAAAGTTTGGCCATGAGAATAAAATCAATAAGGTAGCCTATAATTTATGAGATGCGTTGCATGTTTGCGAACCAGGAAGGCATTTGCCAGAACTGCTGCGAAGCAAGGGAAGGAGAGGTCAAGTCTGTTTTGGACAGCACACCACGAGCGCAGCTACAGCTCTTGATCATGCGTGTGACTACTTTTGTTAAGAAATAAATAACAAGAAAAATACTATGTCTGTTCAGAGTTGGAGTAGTGACAAGCAACACCGCAAGAATTTGCACTTTACGCACGACACCAGATGCTCCACAAGCCCCAAACACAATTCAGTCTCATCCTTAAGTGCCAGTTCAAATGCCCCACAGAACAGAATGCAATAACACCGGACATGCACTGACTGACCACTTAATAGTTATTCTACTGATGACTAGATTCAATCGGCTGCTCTGAGTCGTGCACGTCTTGTATCGAATGTCAAATGTTGTGTGTGCGACCTCTCTATGGTTGCCAGATGTATGGCGATTTCCAGCGCAAACATGCTAAAACAAAACCCATTGAAATAACCCTGATGCACGCGGTTGAAACAGAGCACAACAGAGCACAGAGAAGTGGCATGATGCGTATATTTAGGACCTGGTGGCACATTATGCCATCTAATAATCACCACAGCTTATTGTCATAATAGCAAGAGCTAACAAGCAGCGAGCAACAAAGCTAAAAACAAAGCTAGCTTCACAAAACGTTAGGTGGCCTGCTTATAATCTAACTTTCTGAAACAATAAAGCAAGTTTGCCTACCGTTGTAGAAGTTATCCTGAACGTATATGTGTCCATGTGAAGATCCTGTCGTTATGTTAAATCCATTTTATGCATTGCCTGCCTTGACATTGGGAGCCATCGGCTGTGTATGCGCGCTTTAACTGTCACTATATTTTGCCCGTAGTCTGTGTAGTTTCTAGTTCTACTGGCAGCCAGGTAAAGTGGCTGCCGATCCTGAAGTATCATCCGTTTCCCTCCTTGGCAAATCATAGACGGGCAATATGATTTATCTCGTGACCAATTTTGAGCAATATGATTGGTCAAGCATTCGTTTTTTTCAAAACTCCAGAAATGTATGGCTGCCAACTCGACTTGGCACCAGTTTTTTTTTTAGCATCGAGAGACATGTAGTACTTTGTTTCACCAGATGGTTACCCAATGGGAGGGGGTGGGGCGCTATTTCCCCCGGCTGGAAAATACTCACAGAGTGACGAGAGTGGAAGGGAATATTAAAATAGGAGACTCGTCGATAGAATGTTTTAATGATTAACGGATATTAAAGCTGTTGTTGGGAAAATTAGGGGATGCCTGGCATCCCTTGGCATCTGCGACGACACGCCACTGTTCAAGCCAGGAACGGGTATCCTCAGGATACAGAGTTTGCATACCTACTACAATTTGAACCGGTAAAGACAATTAAAACCGAGTCAATCAGACAGGAACACCATTGTAATTAAGTGTGTCCCGTGACGCCAGCATGAGAGAGATCGAATTTTAAATTTGGCGACGACATTCTGTCTTCAAAACTGGCATCGGCCGCTTCCAATTTAGGACCATAGGCCTATTCAACCGTTTCCACAACCTCACTGATCACAGTTGCTTCATCTGTAATGCCAGGGCTAAGAATAACGAAAATAGCAAAACAGAGTAGGCTAAAAAACCGTAATGGAGAGACTGAGGAGACATGAAATCAAGCGGCGGAGTTCGGACCATTTTGAGTGGACCGATGTCGCTTGCTTTGTGTAGCCCTATCAAGCAAGCCTGTCTGTCTCATTTGTGCGATGAGCACAAAAACACAAATTGAACCACTCGTATAGTGTGAGTCAAACAGACATGAACAACATTGTAGCCTAATGAAGTAGTGCCCCGTCATGTCAGCATGAGAGAGGTGATTTTACATTTGGCGACGACATTCCGTCTTTAAAACTGGCGCATGCCGCTTCCCCTATTGCAGGTTATTACCTGATCTACACTGTCGTTACCACAAAAAACAAGGTAGCACAACTTAATACTATTACTAGCCTATATATCTGGTAGCCTAAATAGTAGGTTGAAGACGGGGGTATTATTGGTGCACTGTTTTTTTTTTGCGAAGCAGAGTAATCTGCTTCAGTGTAGCTCATTGTATGTTGATCCCTCCCTCAGTTTTAGGCTACAAGTGGAAAGAGTCAGCCAATTGCGCGTTGCACGTAACATTGGGTATTTGATAATAACACAAGCGTGATCCCTAAACAAGACCGCCAGTCGACGGTGTTTTGTTTTCATTATTCTGTCCTGCATTCACCGTCTCAATTCCGCTCCTAACTTTATAGTCAGGGTCATTTTTCCAAAAAGTTGACACCTGAAGGCAAATCGTGTTAATTTTCGGCATACAACTGATTTAGGGGTATTCAAGGGTGCTGAATCCAAATCTGCCGTATGCCGGACGCAAAAATTTACCGAAATGCCTCAAACGGGCAAAATCCAATATGGCCGCCGCCACCGTGTTAAAATCCTGCAATCACTTTTCCTTTGGACTAAATAATGTATGAATTTGAAAATAGCACTTATTTTTATGTTTTCAGACATGGGGAAAGCCATTATGTCATCAGATTTAAGCTCAGCTTGGAAGAAAATGCTTATGTCATTGGCTGGCAGCCATTTTAAAAGCAGAGAGCCTCATATTGTCAGCGATTTTTAAAATTTTTACTAATCTTTCAAGATTCACAGAAAAAAATGCTCTTTGTCTCTGTGAACACAAATACTACAGAAAACTACACTGCACTGTCTACTTTCACCTGGAAAAAGAAGTTTGTGTCTACCTTTTTCCATTCTTTAGTTATGGGCAGTAGAACATGGGATGACACCACAAAAAAACACTGATTTTTGACCCCAAAATACTGCACTTCTCTCTGCCCATATCTTTAAGGACATATTGTCTTTGATAGTGTTCATGTTTGATGTGCAACATTTTCAGGGGGTTTGAAGGGTGCTTAATGCCAATATGATGTATAAATAAATGTATATTCCCATAGTACATCAAAATGAAGGAATCCAATATGGCCGCCGTCACCAGTCTACAGTGTACGTTTCTTTGATTACACAAGGTAAACTCTTAAGTACATTATGTAGCATTAGGTTTTCATACAGGGAGAATTAATTTCCATACTCAGATTTAAGATAGATATCAAAGGAAATTATTTCAATGTAGTCTGAATGCATGATTGCAACAGGAACATAGGGTGACACCACAAAAAACAATATTTTTTGACCCCAAAATACTGCACTTGTCTCATCTCCCACATTTCCCCAAGTGTCTTTGATAGTGTTCATGTTTGATATGCAGCATTTTCAGGGGTTTTGAAGGGTGCTTAATTCAAATATTCAAATATGCTGTGTATTAGGCTCAAAACCTCTCTAATAGGCCTACCTCAAAATGAATTAATCGAATATGGACGCCATCACCAGACAAGGTGGACTCTTAATTACATTGTAGCTATAGGTTGTCATACATGGAGAATTCATCTCCATACTCAGATTTAAGATTAGAATCAAAGGACATGATTTCATAGGTTGAATTCATGTTTACAAGTGACAGTTGACTTTCATGTCAATAAGCTGTTCTTTTGAATGAAAATGTTTTCTCTACTTCCACTTTTATTTTAATGCTTATTATAACATGATGCAATATGTCCACCTCAATCCACCTCTTCCATTATGAGACAAATTTACACACATAAGTCTGAATGTGCCTAAATATAATATGCACATCTACATTTTGTGCAGTAGGAATTCATTGTTTGCTGATTTTATTGCGGTGCTTACATTATATCTTTGGATGGTGGAAAGGTGAAACGTGGATCAAAACAGTTCATGTTATTGTGAGGAATTTACTTGATATATGTTAACTCCTTCCCAACCATTAGGCCTATCAACCTCCTCCTCTCCAGTGATTTGGCAGGACACACAATATCATGCACTGCATGGCACTTTTGCTGCAAATGCAACAAAAGCAAAGTATGGCGTTTTGCAATGATCAGTCCTATCTAATTCAGATGTCACATGGTTACATAAAATGCCCCACATTATCAAATCTCTATATTGAGTCAGGCCCACATACCCCTTGCTATCCTCCTGCCAGTCACCGAAGTGGGATGGGTGGTATTGAACAGGGCTTTAGTCCCACTGCTCCTGTATCTGCCACTTATACATGGGTTCTCATTGTTTATTAACACAATGTTATGAAGAGGGGCAAGACACTGGCAGCCAACCACGTGAGCTAATTTTTTTTGACAGACAGCGGTTTCCAACAATCAGAGGCTGAGTTGTGCGCGGCTAGGTTCGCAGTCAGGTTATAAACAAAATTTAGAACCAATGTATTCTCAAGGCACACAAAGACATCACAACTTGTGCTTGCCTCATCCAACACTGCATCTGCAAGAAGTGGCATGGAGTACATGGAGTCAAGCAGTTGCTGCAATTCAGCAACTCCAGGAGGGGTGATTAGGAATAGGTTAACTTAGTATACCAAGTAAACAATTTTGGTTAGAGTAGAGGAGGGTGACTGTATGTGCATATATATTTGGTATATATATAAACTGGTATCAGAAGTAGTGTGGAGTCAAGTCTCTTGGCGGAAATACGTAGGATGCTGCGCAAGGCTAATAGAAATGGGCACCCTCGTCTTTCTCACAGCACATGAACACAATATTCAAAAAAGGACATTCCAAGTCAGCAAGGACATTCTGATGTTTGATACCTCCTCCTCATATAACTTAACCCATTGTGTCCTGGAAACACATATAGGTTTTTCAGGATCTTGAGATTTTAGCTGTTTTATTAACTATGTGGGTATGTTAGAGCTGAATGAACACATTACAATGCAAGGGGAGGGTATTGTATTGCTTTTAAATGTAACTCATTTCATGTTTGTATGTGCTTCGGAGGCTGAGACATTGCGGATTTAATAGGAAGAGGGCACCCTTTCCCAAAAAGGGCTTAGGACAAAATGGGTTAATTAGCAGTCCATTTTTGAATAGTGTGTTCATGTGCTGTGAGAAGGACAGGGAAGTGCCCATTTCGGTGCCTCGGCACCTTAAAACTACCACTTGCTCTTCTGCCTGCCATTGGCTCTCTCTCTCTCCAGCTGAGCACCGTTATTGATACACTGCAGATGTACATTCCAGTATATTTTAACTAGGCCAATTTAAAGTCTATACTTGCACAATTCTACAGAAGATAACAGAAGATAACAGACAAACTCTCTTTTCCTCCTGCTCCCCTGTTCAGCAGGGCTGGATCCCCACATGGCTGCATGCTGAGCCCCCATCTAAAGTCTATCTGTCCATGACTGCAGCATGACCAGCAAAAGGGACTGAAGGTGGCAGCCTGGTGTACTGAGAGCAGTGTTAATTTTGTCAGCTTTTTAAAATTTAGTCTTAGTCTTAGTCACAATGACGAAAATCAATTTTAGTCTTAGTCAAATTTAGTCATTGCCTTCAAAATTTAGTCGTAGTCTTCGTCTAAATGACGAAAATTAATTTTAGTCTTAGTCAAATTTTCGTCATTTTAGTCATTTTAGTCAACATTTCACATTTTCGTCATTTTAGTCAAATTATTACACAAATTAGGCCTATAACTAGATAGCCTATTGCAGCAAATATTCACATTGTTACTAGCTTATTTTCCACCAAACCCCAAATCAGTCCTGTAAAAGTAATTTCAACAGCATAGAGCAAAGAAGCATTAGACACACACACACTTCCAGGTGTAGGTTGCGCTCTCGCTCTCTCTCGCTCTCTCTCTCTCTCTCTCTCTCTCTCTCTCTCTCTCTCTCTCGTGCATTAGAAGCTGCTGCATATTATTTGCTTTTGAATTTGATCACGTAGGCTACAAGCTCTTCTTCACCTGACCGCGTGACTCATAGGAGCCCTATACTTCACGAAATGAGTGAGATACGGTTGCTCATAGCCTGCAGATTGCAGGCAGTGGGAAGACCAGACATCCCAATGAAGTCCAAGAAGTTTCTCTGATATTTGATAGTGGCTCCCCGATGGCCGCGAGTCAGATAAAATATTCCTGATTTTAGACTATGCAAGTTCGCGTTATTTCGATTGGCAATGCGGGGCAGAGAAAGATAATGGCTCGTGCGTCATTCCTGGAATACTTCAAATAGATAACGCGCACTTCGTAGGACGCCCTGTAAATGTCCTGGGGGAAATGTAGGCAGTTGTTCTATGCAGACTGGACGTCAGAAAGGACATTGACAAACAATGGTTGAACACTAATTCTGTTTTGTTTGTCGGGATGTCGAGGGTCGATAAGCATCTCCAAGTTTAAGCAATGAGTTTTTAGAACGTGGGATGTCTGGGAGACGCTATACGCATCGCATGAAGGGATGTCGGCTGCCTTGGGTCTTTCAGCGTTGCCCTCGATGGGAACAAATTTCTATTCTCCGCACTTTAAACCCTGATCGCCCACACATTGATTT
>NW_026946155.1:0-18576 GCF_034702125.1 Engraulis encrasicolus | reverse complement strand
TGTGTGTGTGTGTGTATGTTTCTGTGTGTCTGTTGGAGAGTTTGATTGTTAATGTACCCTGTTGGGTACACATTTATTTATTTAGTAAATAATGAACTGATTAATTAAACATCTAAAAACCTTAATACAGTATGTGGGAGTTGCTGGGGGAACCACACTTAATAAATAAGCAAGGAGTGCTATGATAACATTGGTAGATATGTACAAATAAAAAATATGGCCTGGGTCGATACGGTGCAGAGAGAATTGTGTGTCATTGACCTCAAGTTTTCTTAATGACCTCTGGCTCTCTTCAGATTGCACAGCGTCTGAAGGACAAGGGATTGCCTGCAAATACCCAAGTGAGCTGGAGGAAGCAGGTGGATGGAAAGGTGTTCCACAAGCAGAAGGAGGAGGTCAAGAAAAAGCAGAAGAGAAATGAACTTTAATCACATTGTGCTGTTTAAGTAGAGTAGTAATCATGACAGTACACGCTCGGGAAATTATTTGAAAACTGGGCTGTTTCTTTGTAGCCTGGTTGTCACAGATGGTGCCTTTGTGTACACAAACTACCGTCTGGTATCACTGCAATTAGCATGCTGTTCTCAAGTCAGAAAATAAATGGTGTATTTATTGCTACTCACCACCTCCAAAAACGTTTTCTGTTCAACTTCAAAGAGTCAATATAGTATATAATCTGTCCTGTGATTCATCAATGCGAGTTGCCGTTGATATTTAAGCAATAAATGCTCCGTTTATTTTCTACTCGAGAGGAGTATGTTACAGTAATGGCAGTGATACCAGACGAAAGAGTGTGCAGCTCTCCACCAGGGGGCTCTAGAGCTACACACACACACGCACCGTCAGTTAGTTAGCAACAAAGGTTTCGAGAATTGTAGCCCAGGCTAATTTCTTTGGGGTCTTTGGGACTCTTTATTTGTGTCCTCTTTTCGTGTGTACTGTAGAGTTTACTTAAATGCCTGTGTTTGTTTTAATCAGTCCTGATTGTTATTTTTCCATATTCCTTTACATTATTGTAGCTACTGTCACAGTGGGTTTACATACAGTGTTCAATCTCGCCCTCCAACCCGTGCCTGCAGTTCACCTAGGGAGCACTGTCGAGACAGCAGAGCTCATAAGGCTGGCGCTAATAACTGTGCTCGCTATCGGCTGAAACTTGACAATATTACTGTAAGGGACTGTTCGTTATTTATTTCCGGGGTCGTCGGAAGATGACCACCTTTGTTCGTCAAATTTTGCATGACCCTCCCCTAGCGAGCTTCAAAACTTTGATGACCCTCCCCACGAAGCCGTCAAAAAATGCATGACCCTCCCCTAGGGAGAATTTAAGAAATAGCCTTATTCTGCCTTATTTTTGACGTTGATTGACCAACGCTGCTTAGCGAAAGGGCCGTTTCTGAGGCTATGTTACATTGAAACATACAACAAACAAGGCTACTTTGAAATGCTTTTTGTAATAAATGGGCCAAACATTTTTGGATGACCCTCCCCTAGCGAGCTTAAAAACTTTGATGACCCTCCCCGCAGCAATGAAAAAAATGACACGACCCTCCCCTATTTTCTTCCGGTGAACCCAAAAATAAATAACGAACGGTCCCTAAGTTCTGAGAAACCAATGTGGATTTAAATGAAATGTACAATAACCTGGGAGTTATGTCCTTCTGATTTCCTTCAGTTTGAGTCAGGCTCTGCTAGCATCTTGCTAACAAAATTACTTTACGGCCGTCGTGATCACAGCAATGCAGCCGGCCAACCAATCCAAACGCAGTGTGTGAAGCCACTCGTGACGTCATATTGACAATAAAGACGTATTTTACAAAGATCCAGTGAATTTAAACATTCAAACTCAGTACTGTTTGAAAGGATAATCTATCCTACCTTTTGGAAAAATAAAATGAAACGATGATACCAATTCTCTCCCAAAGCAATGGCAGCATCGTGGTTGATCTCCATGGGACCCCATTCATTCTACCAGCCTTTGCGCTCCTTGGCGCTCCCCTGCGCTGTCCACTTAGTGGACAGTACCACCCGGAAAAAGTCGCGAGATTCCTCTCTCGTATTACCCATAGATTCCCTCTGCTACTGTATTCATATTGTAAGTGAAATGACTGCAGCTGAGCTGAATGGTCACATATATTCAATTCCTGACACCAGGTAGGTGGAGGGGGTGAATAACCAGCGCTCTCCTGCATCCTCTAATGTGACATGGCACCATCCCCATAGCCTATGTCACCGTCCCCACCTTCCTGACAATCTCATCAAATGTGTGATGGGTTAAAAGCAGAAGCTGATTGTTTTTGTGTGTATGCCCTGTGACCTTTGATGTGCTGTATGATCAGACTTACTATTGGGAATCACTTGCTGAATTACAGCTAATGAAGGCAAAAGAATGTCTTTTGACCTTTGACCTTTTGACAGTCTGACCTGCGTGAGCATCTCCTTCCATTCACAAGAAAATCTTGCACTATTTACAGTACACCAATGACTAAAGCAACGACATGATTGGAAATGTGTTAAAATGAGTTTTCTATTCTTACTTAATGCCTTTAAAGGATAACTGCCTCATTTCCGAGTTGTCTGCAATGTTCTAGAACTCCACTCACCGTTTTTTTTATGTTTACTGCTGTCCAATATTTGCCTAATTTTGATTCATCCCAACCTGCTTCAGAATGGCAAGTCACCTGCATGTCCGACCAGGTCCTTAAAAGCACCATAAACGTACGTTTTCAAAAACATCAACTCACCGGAGTGGTTACTGGTCTTCACTGGTCACCCATATCAAATTTTGTTGCGAAAAGATGACCAAGGACCCGGTCGGACATGCAGGTGACTTGCCATTCAAACATCAAAAAACGGTGAGGGGAGTTCTAGAACATTGCAGACAACTCGGAAAAGACGCTTAATGTTGAAAATACAGCAGTTATCCTTTAATATATGCCTAATGTTTTTGGGTCACGTGGTTTATGGAAAGTAAGGTTATTATTGGTAGTCAGTTTGCAATGTTAAAATTCTATATAAATATATAAATTCTATATAAAATAAAGTCAATCATTGTGTGGAAGCTTGTTGTTTGATTCATGTGTGCTGTGCTGTGCTGCCTGGAAACAGGCCTGTCCATGTGTCTCATTGTCCATTTGCATAAGGCATTAGGCATGTACTAGCCAGGGCCTCGTTTCCGAAAGGGCCTTAAGTACTACTTAACGCTACGTGCTACTTAAGTTCACACGTAACACCATCGTAGAGCTCACGGAGCGTTTCCCAAAGCCAACTTAGCAAAGAACCATCGCAGGTTGACACGTAACTCTAAGAGCAATCCACGAGTTTGAGATTGATCGTAGCGGCATGGCACAGTGGAGACACCCACAGGATATGAAGGGAAAAGAAGAAACTTGAGCATAAGGTTGGTGTTTTAAAGGGGTATGCCACTATTTTGGGGCTTAATACAGTTAAAATCGTTGGCCAGGGTTTATAAAGGTGGTAAAGTGTCTTATTTTTCATGTTAAGCGTTGTCTTGCTTTAAGACAAGTTAAAAGAGGGAATATGTCGCTAAGCTAGTGAAAGTCAATGTATCCGTGTAGCATGCTACAATGCTACATGGATACATTGACTTTCACTAGCTTAGCGACATATTCCCTCTTTTAACTTGTCTTAAAGCAAGACAACTGCTTACATGAAAAATAAGACACTTAACCACCTTTATAAACCCCAGCCAACGATTTCAACTGTATTAAGCCCCAAAATAGTGGCATACCCCTTTAAGACGCGAGTGGCATGGCACAGTGGAGACACCCACAGGAAAAGAGGAAACTTGCGCTTCAAGTTGATGTTTTAAGACTGGATAGTTGTAGGCTAAGGGTAAACTATGACATAAAAAAGGCAGCGATGGGGATTTGTGTAGATTTTTTGTTTTAATAACAGCAGACTGCCGTGCAAAATGTTCCTCACAGTAAAGCCTTGAGCGCGCCGCTCCCCAAATGAGCATCCCAATTTGGAACTCCTAGGCCTACTTAAACGGTAGCCAACTGCACGTGCTTTGTCTGGTTTAACGGCGTAGCTCATGGTTTTGCATGATTTCATTGTGTGTGTGCATTTTATTTCATTTGCCAACAATAACTCCTGTCGATAGTTGCAAACTGCTACAAATGTAGTCCCACCCTTATAGAAAACAACTTTTGATACTGACACAAGCCTTACATTTTGTAAATGGTTTAGCAGCATGACGGCGCAGTTCACTCCGAGGACACTTCAGCACCACATATGTGGACAGCGATCCTTAAGAGCGACGCTACGAATGATCTTAGAGGCTGTGCACGCGCGTTCATGTATGAGTGTCTTCGGGAAACAGTCTTAGGAAATCTAAGAACATTCGTAGGATCACTGGTTAACGACACACGTAAGACTAAGAAACATCGTTATCGGGAAACGAGGCCCAGACAAGTAATCGGACTGCCTTTGGTAATAAGAGTGACACAAAAATGAGGGACTAATATTTTTCCCATGATCCAAGGGGGCCAAACAGGCTGAACTTAATGGTTTAGTCCGGTACATTATCCGTTATCAGTTGCTCTTGTCATTTATAATTTACATTTATCATCAAATCTAAACAACATGACAAATCACACAATTGATATTGTTGTTTTTTGGTTTTCTTGTATGTCACCTTTGTTAAAGAGTGGTTAGCCATTGGCTAATTGGTCCCACCCTGCACACCTGAGAACACTCATGATGTCTTTTAACTATGCTTGTCACAGAAGAAACTGCTCACTTCCTGACGAAGGCTTCATGCCGTATGCCAAACAAAATAAAGGCATTTTAATTACAAAGAAGACGAGTGCCTTGGTATTTCTAAAACTTTTTTGAAAACATGACAAATCAATTTGACTTGTCCTTACACAATGAGAAAAAAATCTGTTGACATTAACACGTCCATTAGGCGTGTTATCCTACGAAAACATGCATTTTGGAATTGTCCAAACTAATTTTAAGACATAATTACTGTAATAAAAGTCCACACTTTGGATTCCCTTGTGTCAGCCAACTTTTACTGAAGTGCTCACCTTCACTACATGTATTCAACTGAGTTACGTACACCGTGGTGACGTCAGCTAACCTTCAGGCACAACGCAGGGATATGCATGTATTACGCATCTTACATATTCCATGACATCTCCCCCTTTTAAAGTTCTTTTACAGTATTAACCTTGGGCGTCACATTTATAGATGCTATCCCATTTACTGTGTAACTTAAGCATTTAAACAGGACTTTGATGAAAAGTAACACTTACTGATGCTTAACCAAACATAACTGTTGCAGTGTCTAAACGCAGACTGCAGTGTATTAAATGATACTGAATTTATCTCCCACCATTCATTGTTACTTTACCGTAGCCTTGGAGAACATGCTGCTAAAACTTTCTTCTGTTAACAGTAAGCAACACAATCATATTCATTGGAACTCTTTTCACATATACACATGAAATCACATTAATCAGTGTACATTCTGGAACTCTTTTCACATATACACATGAAATCACATTAATCAGTGTACATTCTGGAACTCTTTTCACATATACAGGGAATCACATTAATCAGTGTACATTCTGGAACTCTTTTCACATATACACAGGAAATCACTACGGAATTACTATCCTATTGCCTCTGACCACTAGGCCCTGGTAGACTGACAGTTCACCTCTCATAGAGTAGTACTCGCTGACAGTGGGGTGAGCCTGGCTCGCGTGATCGGGCCACCCCGACTGTATGTATCGGGCCACGACTTGTAGCGTGTCGTCTGCAGCGGGGGCGGCTCTGATTTGGTCCATTCTCCGATCTGTGGCTGGCATGTTGTCAATGATGGATGCCACGTAGCATTCGACATCTGCATTCATGTCGCCCGCCTCTGGTGTGCCACCAATAGGACTCCTGGATAGAGTGTCCGACATGACGAGGGTTTTCCTTGGTGCGTACTCGACGGTGAGATTGAACCTCATCAGTCGCATCAGTAGCCTCTGGCAGCGAATGGGGACGGTATTCAGGTCTTTAGAGTTCATCAGTGGGACGAGAGGTTTGTGGTCTGTGATTAACCTAAACCCCTCTAGGCCTTGTAAGTACTTCCCAAACCGTTCACAGGCCCAGACGCTCGCCAGGCATTCTTTTTCGATCTGGGCGTACCTGGGGCCTCATTTATAACGGGTGCGTACGCACAAAAGACTGCGCACGCCAAGTTCACCGCATGGTTTGGTATTTATAGAAAAAGAACTTGGCGGTAAACATGCGTAGCTCCACGCAAAGTTTGACCCATGCATAGGCACTAAACAAAAGACCAAACGCGGAAAGCGCGACCTCGGGAGGTAGCTGGAAGAACGACCCGAAATTGGTTGAAGAAAAAAATCGAAGGTCACGTGTCACGATAGCCACTTTAACATTAGTTAATCCAGTTCGCAACGAAAACGCGGTAGTTTGTAGTTTGGTAATGGTGGAATATAATAAGTAGACCAGTCTGTCTACCAGGCCTAGCCTATCCGTAGCCACATGCATGTAATAGACGCTTCAAATTGTACGTTTAGGATAGGCCTACGTTACATTTGGAAATACCCTACATTATATTAACAACTAGAAAAGTGCTCCGAGATCACATACCTCCGCCAGGCATGGCATAATTAGATAATGGACAAAAATAATCACTTTGCCAACAAAACTGAAACAACTACAGAAGGGTAAGGCCTCTTTTTTTGCCTACGATGGTATATGTATCGTTCTTATGGGCCACTGGTTAGTCTTGGCGCTGTCAGTTGAAGCGGCATTTGCTTCCCCCCATTCCTCAAATCACTATTCACCGTTAATCAGTCCACGGGCATTGCTGTCGGAATTTGTGGTCTATCTCGCAACTGGGCTTGATTTTAAATTTAGTGAAGGGGGTGTTTGACCAGCATTGTGAACTTACACAGCCACAAATTCCATATTTTTGGCGATGGTACCCAATTAATTCGACATTGTCAACCAAAATGATCTGCGGTGGTCACTGTCCATCTCGCAACAATTCACTTCCACTTCACACATAGGTAATTTAGGCTGCGGATTGATTTTACATGATTGTTTGTTAACTTCAACGAGGGTGTAGCGGCTGCCTGCTGATGAGCAACTTTTTAGGTTGATAGCAGCACTGGTGTGGGAGCTGGCGTCAAAGGAGACAACAACATTGTGAACGTACACGATCACATATTCCATATTTTTTGACAACGTAATTAATTCGACACCGTGAAGCAAGCGATCTGCGGGGGTGGTCACTGTCCTTCTCGCAACAGCAATGATAACATAGCATAGGCCTAGTCTAGGCCACACATCACAAATTGAATAATTTTGGTAGCGGTGGTAATTCATTTGACGGGACTGATTACTGCCTGCGGATGAAGGCTGCCTGCAGATGAACAACTTTTTAGGTGAAATGCACTTGGTGTTGGAGCTGGCGGCAGTCTCTCCCACGTTCCTTGCTGCTCAGTGCTCACCGTGCGCACCCTGTGGCAGGCAGTGGAATAGCAGCGAACTAACAAACAAACCAACACAGACAACACACACACACAGAAACCCAGGCGATCACATAACCTCCTGGCGGAGGTAATAACCACGGACCTTTCCAGTATCGGGCTATAATCGTATCGGTAGGCTATAAAGTGTTCCGAGTCTGCAAGGAATTACGTCAACATTTAAGCCAGTTGCAGAATCATCTGCTCGAGTCCCAAGTGCATCTGTAATGGTTGATTTTCTCAGCCATACAGGCAAGCGCAAGTGCCATACTAATGGACAGCTTTCTCTTGTTGCATGTCATTTCTTTTCCATGCGGTTATTCGTCATCAAAGCAGAGGTGTGCATTTGACAGCTGGTCTTATACACTGATAATGTACGTTTATAATACACACATTTAATAAATACAGACTAGAAAATGCACATAGGCCTATGTCATGCTGTCTGTGGATATGTCGATCGACAGTTGGGGCGTCGCTTTGAACTGAAAGCAGACAGCTGCGCGCAGTGACCAACGGCAATTGTTGAAAAAAGTTTAAACCCGGTGCATATGAGGTGTGATGACACAGCGAAGATTTTCTACCGGTGAATTTCACATGGGGACATGTCATGTGAGATGTTTCCTTGACGCAGCTAATTTTCCCTTTGTTCACAACTCAATTAATACTACATGTCCATGACTTGGTAGGTTCATGTCCATGCCATCCTTATTTTATTTATTTTTAACTTCTGGTATAGAGTGATTTTTGCGAACATAACCATCCACATGCAATTCGAGGGATTATTTTTGTAGGCCTACGACTTCCCAAACTTAACGGCTCCACTTTGCCCAACGTTCTCATAGGCCTATCTAATAAAACTGTTTGCTCCACATGTGGTAAATAGGCTAACTCGTCTGCCTTCCGCACGCCATCCACAGATATAAATATTCATTTTGGGCGTTTCACTGAATATTCATAGATAATTATGGCTGTGTCCACAGGTGCGCACATTTGCCGCAACTTCAGAGTCAGTTGGGATTTATAAAGGGAAATCGACGTGGAACGTGCGTGCGCCATGCTTTATAAATCTGAATATTTTCTTGCGCACGCACATCCTGAGTTTCGTGCGTGCGCCATCTTTTGGCGCATTCCTTCCGCAAAGTTTTATAAATGAGGCCCCTGGTTTCTGCCTCACCGAGACGTCGTGGGCAGTAGGCAACCGGCTTCCACCCTTCACTGTGCTGTTGCATTAGTACACCACCGATGCCGTAGCTGCTTGCGTCTGCCGAGACAGCTGTGGGTTTGTCAACATCATAGAACGCCAGGGTAGGTGGGGTCATAAGGAGCTCTTTGATGCGCTAGAACGCTGTCTGCTGCGCTGGACCCCAAGTCCAGGAGGACTTTGATTTCAAAAGTTCGTACAGGGGCTGTCCCACTGAGGCCAGGTTGGGGATATACTTCCCCAAGTGGTTTACATGCCCAACACCCTTTTTAGCTCGGCAACGTTGCTTGGTCGCTTTTCTGCTTTGCTCCTGCCTAACTTCAATTTCTTTACTTTCTTTTCACACTATATCTTGGATTTTATTTGCCATCAGTTATACACAGTTTTTAACAAGTTTAGAGAAGAACAACAGAGGATTTTATTCATACATTAGTGTTTTTCACAAGAGAAACCTAGAAGTCAAAACAATTGCTGAGCTGAAACAATAACAAAATGCGACAACGACAGTCCAAAAAATGGATACTGCTGGAACAACGGATTTCTGCCCTGGAATCCTTACTGGGTGATCGCCTATCAAAGACTGAAGGAAGTCCTGAAACAGGTGCCGCTAGTGCAAAAGCGGACCAACGACTGGCGGTGTGACATATGTGACGCTGGACGAAACACCTGTCAAAAGCTTCGCAAAGCAAAATGTGAGTAGAGACTACTGGGAAAGCAAAGGGGCTCGACCCAAAAACAGAGATAAAATACTTACTTCAACACCAGTGCAGTCTGCTGCTGCCAGACCAACATTTTCAGGGCAGCCCATAAAACTTCAAAATCGATTTGAGTGCCTTGAACAATAAAAACTGAACGTACACCGCATTGGAACAACAAGAACAAAGCTAGACGGCAGCTGCCTGCCTCTCCTACAACACTTGTTGTTGGTGATCTCAGTGTAAAAAATGTCGAAAATGGAACTTTTTAAGTGTCCTGTCTGCTCCATGCATCCGTACGTGAGACCAAGGATAGTATCCCACAATTGGTGTCTGATCACAGATCTATTGATCGCCTTGTTGTTCACTGTGGGGCAGCGGATCTGTTCAAAGAGCAAATAATTGTCCGAAAGGATTTTAATGACTTATTTTCAACTCTAAAAGATCTGAAAATTCCATCCTTCATCAGCGGGCCAATACCAGCACCCTGCTATCGCGACTTTGCGTTCTCCAGATTAAATTCTTTAAACACCTGGCTGTCAAGGACATGCAGATCCAACGGTATCAGCTTTGTTGACAACTTCGACCGTTTCTGGAGACGCTCTGTACTCTTCAAAAAAAACAGTGCAGAACTGAGTTGGACCGGCGCCAAAGTGTTGACAGACCAGTTTGTTTACAGCATTGAGACCTTGGGCGCTGATAAGCGACCTGTATCTGTATCCACTCAGACACATGGGCATTTCAACAAGCCCTCTGTCCCTGCCAGTGTGCAAACTGAGCCACAGACTGGCGAAAGCACACACACAGATGACGTAGCCAAGTCCCTCTCTGCTCATGTGGAAAGAAACGACATGACTGACCCACCAACACACAGAACTCGCCACAAACTGAACCAGCTTTCGGAACAGCTGGAAGACCTGTCACAGAAACTGGCAGCAAACCGCTCGCCGGAGATCAAGTGTTCACCTCCTTGTCGGACTGGCAAAATGCCATCGGCATCACCAATTCCACCTCCCAGGTCTGCCAAAAAGCGACTGTCAACACAGGAAATAGGAAATGTGGTTTCCTCAAAACCAAACTCACCCCCCAGATGTGGCGAAACGCAGCCACCAGCATCAAGCCCTGGCAACGGCGACAAAATGCAATCACCAATGGAATCACAACCTTCCCGGAACGACGAAACACCATCTCCATCTCCCAGACTGAGATTTCCAGCAACTATGGCGAGACTACTCCCCTTTGCCAGATCTACCTTTTCTACCCCCAGACATTCCTACCAAGCCTCCTATGCGGATATTTCTCAAGGTCAACCTCATTATACCCCAAAATCTGAAAGAATACTTCCATTCACGACTGCACCCAAAAAAGGCAGAGCCCCACCACCACCTGTCTGTGCTCTGGAGTACAATAGTATCAGTGATGATGACCTTGTTGAAAGCACAGTCTGATATCAACTGGGTCCCTACCCACATAGTAACAGTGGTTTTGAAAATAAGCAGATGAGGGGACCCGTGGACAATCTTATTCCAGTTCTAATAACCAAGCGAAGCCTCTTGAGGACACGTAGGCCTATACATTACCCCAAGAGTGCAAGCATGGAATATCTCAGTGCTGTCCCAAAAAAACTCACTCAGAATACCACAGTGGAAATGCCTCCAATGCTCAATGTTAAATTAGCTTTACAGAATGTAAAGTCTCTAAGGAACAAGCCTTTTATTGTCAATGAGTTTATCTGTACCCACAACCTTGATTTTTTTATTTTTAACTGAAACATGGCTGGAAAAATCCACTAGTTCTATCACACTTATAGAAGCAACCCCGCCACACTTTCATTTCATTAGTACAGAAAGGCAGAATAAACAGGGAGGGGGGATAGCAATTATTTTCAAGGCACTGTTTCAATGTCAAAAGACAGCACTAGGTGAATTTTCATCTTTTGAATACTTAGCTGCAGTTCTAAAATGTTCTTCCGACATACTGTTATTAACTATCTACAGACCTCCAAGACTTTCTGCACCACTCTTCTTAGAGGAATTTGGTGAGCTGTTGTCGAATGTTTGTGTGGACTATGAAAGCCTTTTTATAACAGGCGACTTCAATTTTCACGTGAACGACTTAGAGAATGTCTATGCTAAGGAATTTTTAAGTCTTATTGACATTTTTAGCCTTACACAGCATGTAACAGGACCAACACACAACCAAGGTCACACTCTAGACCTAATAATAACAAAAGGCCTCAATGCTTGTGCTAGTGTCAAAGACTATGGCTTTTCTGACCATTACTGCATTTTTTCTGATGTTTCTATGTACCCTCATGTTCAAAGGGAATCTGTTACAGTCAAAAAACGTATAATCAACTGTGAGACAGCCTCACTCTTTCAGCAAGCACTTTCAGAGATCCAAAGTCAAACTTCAGAGAATGCTGATGATCTCATGGTTAATTTTAATGCAAGGATGACCCATATTATGGATGTTATTGCCCCCGAAAAAATCAAAACAGTGGGACAAAAAAAAGCCCCTTGGAGAATGAATCCCACAGTTATATTGCTAAAGCAAGAATGCAGGAGGGCTGAAAGACAGTGGCGTAAATCCAAACTTGAAGTCCACTACCAAATCTATAAACACACACTCTCGAAATACAACCAAGAAATTTCTAAAGCTAGACAATCTTTTTTGTCTGACATAATTAACACAAATATTAATAATGCACGCATCCTGCTTGGCACTGTGGAAAAGCTAGCAAGGCCCCCAAATCAAATGCCCTCTGAGTTCCTCTCAGTCAGCAAATGCAATGAGTTTGCATCCTTTTTCAAAGGTAAGATTGAAAAAATACGTACAAACATACTCACACATGTGCAACCGACTCAAGATTCGGACCAACTTGTTACGGTGAAGTTAAATCCTAACCTCATGAGAAATTTTAATGTGGACATTCTTAATAGAACGGTACAAAGTCTTAGCTCCTCTACATCTGACTTAGATATTCTACCAACAGCCTTCTTCAAATCCATCTTACACCTAATATCACCAGATGTACTTCAGATCATCAACACCTCACTACAAACAGGCATATTCCCAGGCTGTCTGAAAGAAGCAGTTGTGAAACCCTTACTGAAAAAGAACAACCTGGATGGTACTAAACAACTATAGGCCCATATCCAATCTACCATTTATGGGTAAAATAATAGAGAAAATTGTTTTTAACCAATTAACTGCCTTTTTAATGTCTAATAGCTATTTTGATAAGTTTCAATCTGGTTTCCGTGCCTACCACAGCACTGAAACAGCTCTTATCAAAGTTATGAATGACATAAGATTGAATTCTGATGCTGGCAAATCATCCGTCTTGGTACTTCTTGATTTAAGTGCTGCTTTCGACACAGTTAATCATTCTATACTACTACATAGACTGGAACACTGGGTTGGCTTTACGGGCATAGTGATCGACTGGTTAAAATCGTACTTACAACAAAGACGTTTTTTTGTCGCCATTGGAAGACATACTTCATCACCAATGTCTCTGGATTGTGGGGTCCCCCAGGGCTCCATTCTGGGACCACTACTGTTCAATCTGTATATGTTGCCACTGGGACACATTATCGAGAATAACTCCATAAATTACCATAGCTATGCGGATGATACCAATCTCTACTTATCTATGTCCCCCAATGACTACACCCCCCTTGAATCACTCTATCATTGCATGGACCAAATTAACAAATGGATGTCTCACAATTTCCTCCAGCTGAACACAGAAAAAACTGAAGTAATTATATTTGGGAAAAGAGAGGAGAGACAAAAGATTGCTACTATCCTTGAAACGAAGGGACTGAAACCAAGGGAAACAGTTAAAAATCTTGGGGTCCTCATTGACAGTGACCTAAATTTCAACAGTCACATGAAAGCTATTACTAAGTCTGCATTTTATCACATAAAAACGTCTCTAAATTTAGGGGCCTGATGTCTAAACATGATCTGGAGAAGCTAATACATGCCTTCATTTCTAGTAAAGTTGATTACTGTAACAGTCTAAGAGTTGGTAGAGCGCTTCTAGTGTCCCTCAAAACCAACTGGATACTGCACCTGAGGACACTCATATAATTAGATGGCTGTTTGTTTCTCTTACACACCCTGATGAAGGCCACAGCGCCGAAACGCGTTGGTGTTTTTTAATGCATTTGCCCCTTAAATAAAGTTTGTTTTTTTACTACATTAACCAACTGAAGTGCCTGGACCAAGGATTTTTTTCCTTTTGTCTTTTTTGAAATACTGTAACAGTCTGTTTACTGGCCTCCCAAATAAGACCATTAAACAGCTTAAACTAATTCAAAATGCAGCTGCAAGGGTTCTTACAAAGACAAGAAAGTTTGACCACATTACTCCAATTTTAAGATCGCTGCATTGGCTCCCAGTAAGCTACAGAATTGATTTTAAGGCAATGCTACTTGTATTTAAATCATTAAATGGAATGGGACCCACATATCTACTGGATATGTTTCAGCTGTATGCACCGACCAGGTCACTAAGGTCAACGGAGAAGAATTTGCTGGTGATTCCAAAAGTGTGGAGAGGCAGCCTTTAGCTTCTATGCTTCAAAGCTTTGGAACCAGCTTCCAGATGACGTAAAAAATGCACCCACTATTGATAGTTTTAAATCTAGACTCAAGACAAAGCTGTTCTCAGATGCTTTCTTAAATTATTGAATGAAAAGACGGTAAAATAAGAGAAGACAAAACCCTGACAATTCTAGACCCTATCAGGTAAACGGAAAAAAGGAGGCCAGACTCCTCTGTCGTCGAACAGTTAAAATCTGAAGACTGCGTATGTTTTTCAAGGTTTTATGTTTTTTTATGTTTTATTTTATTATTATTTTTACCTTATGTTTTATCTTAATGTTTTAAATGTTTTTTTTGACTCTAATTCATTTCCCTGTTTTCCTTTCATTTACATTTGTTAACTTTGTGAAGCACATTGAGTTGCACCTGTGTATGAAATGCGCTATATAAATAAACTTGCCTTGCCTTGCCTTGCCTTGGCGGTTCTAACTTATTAATTGCAGACACCTTGGCTGGGTCCGGTCGTGTGCCCTCTGCATCTATTTCGTGGCCCAGGAAGTGTAGTCTTTGCTGCCTCAGTGCACACTTTTCCATATTCAGCATGAACCCTGCTGTCTCCAGGCGCTCTAGCACTTTCTGAAGGCGGTCGTCGTGCTCTGCCATGTTTTCCCCATGAACTATTATGTCGTCCATAAAGACTGCGGTGCCCAGTAGGCCTTCCAGGGTCTCCACCATCTTTCTTTGGAATATTTCTGGAGCACTGGATATCCCAAAGGGAAGGCGCTTGAAACAGTACCTGGCAAAAGGCGTGAATGAACGTGGTGAGTCGCTGGCTTCCCTCGTCCAGTGGTATTAGACAGGTCATCAGCTGGGAAAATTAGGCCTTTCGTCCTACCGCACTTTTCTCTGTGGATTACTGACCAGAAGCCCTATTGGAATAAATTAAAACATGGGGCCACGTCAATTTTTGCTCAGAATTCAATATGGCCGCCATTTTCCAAAATGACTTGTTTTCATGCATTATTACATTGTACTATAAGGTGATATTCATGAACGATGAACTACTTTCAGCACTATTCTGTCCTATTTCCTTACATAAATGTTTACAAAGGTTGACTAAACTAAAATAAATGAAAATAAAGTTGGCCACCTTGCAATATCCAAAGGAAAGTGCTGAAAATAATGATTGAAATGCACATACAGAGTCTATGGCTGCGAAAAGTAGGCTTATTGTCCTGTCAGGGTTTTCACAGTGGATTACAGACGAGAAGGCCTATTGAAAAAGATTACAACTTGGGGCCATCTCAAATGTGCTCCAAAATTCAAAATGTTCTCTGTTTTTTTCAGAATGGCAGACTTTCACACATTTTTCTCAATACTGTAAGGCCATAATTACCAATAAAGATGACCTATTTTTCAGTTAAATTGTCCTATCTCCTTACAGACGTGAGTATAAAGGTTGTCTAGAAAAAGGCATGAATATATATACAGGGGGTGGACAAAATAACTGAGACTCCTGTCATTTAGTTCCTCTGGCGTCCACAGTTAATCCTGTTGGATGAGGTTCATCCTTCTTTGGTGGTATGCAGACATTACCTTGGATACTGTGGCTCTTGATACATCACAAAGACTTGTTGTCTCGGTCAAAGATACAACAGTTACACAAAATTTCTCCTTTTTGAACTCTGACATGTCACCCATAATGTTGTGTGCATTGCAACATTTTGAGCAAAACTGTGCTCTTACCCTGCTAATTGAACCTTCACACTTCACTTTACTGGTGCAATGTGCCATTAATGAAGATTGGCCAACAGGCTGGTCCACTTGAGCCTTTAAACTTCCAACACTAAAATGATAGGTGTCTCAGTTATTTTGTCCACCCCTGTATCTTGCCACTTTGAAATATCCAAAGAAATGTTGTCAAATGATTTCACAAACACAGTGGACTGCTGAAAAAAGGCATATTGCCCTGCCAAACTGTGTGTGTGTGTGTGTGTGTGTGTGTGTGTGTGTGTGCGCTTGTGTGTGTGTGCATGCGTTTGTATGTGTGTGTACGTGTGCCTGAGTGCGCTTTTCTCAAGTGTGTGTGGCCAGTGTGCTTCTTTGCATACACTGTCTGACATAGACAGTAGACCGTGTGTGTGTTTGGGGGGGAGGGGGGGGGTGTCAAGGTGGGGGGGTAGGGGGGAACCGAACGATGTGGAGGAGCGGGGGGATGAATGAGGGGGTGAGTGGGGGTAGGGGGGCAGTGTGGGGTTGGGTGGGGATGAGTCGGGGTTGAATTAGGAGGTGGGGGGGCAGAATAGTGTGTGGGGGAATGTGGAGGGTTCGGGGGGCAGAATAATGTGCGTGTGTGTGGGGGGGTAAGTTGAGTCGGGGGGGGGGGGGGGGGTGTGACCTGCCAAACTTTTCACATTGGGTGGGGAGTGGGCGAGTATTTTGTGGGGGGGTGGGGAAAGAAAGAGTCAGGGGGGTTGAGAGAGGGGGGCAGAATAGTGGGGGGTGAGTGAGGGGTGGAGGGGCAGAGTATGGGAAGGATGAGTGAGGTGGTTGGGGGCCAGAATAGTGTGTGTGTGTGTGTGGGGGGAGGGGGGAGTGAGGGGGTGGAGGAGGCAGAATAGTGTGTGGGGGAAAGACACTGAAGAGAAGGGGAAAGATGAGCGGGGGATATGCGCGTGCACACCCTTGCTTTATGCAAAAAAATGTAGGCCTGAAAAACTTTTGGTCAGAAATCTAATGTGAAAATTTTGACAGATCAATAGCCCTTTTTCAGCAGTCAACTGTGTATGTGTAATTCAATCATTTCCTGACAACAATCCTTAGGATATTGTCTATAGGAAATTTACATCTTTCTGTTGCCAACCTTTGTACTCACGTCTGTAGATAGGAGATAGGACAGAATTTCACTGAAAATAGGTTATCTTTATTGATAATTATGGTCTTACAGTATTGAGAAAAATGTATGAAAGTCTGCCATTCTGAAAAACAGAGAACATTTTGAATTTTGGAGCACATTTGAGATGGCAACCAGCTGGTGAATCTTTTTCAATTGGCCTTCTGGTCTGTAATCCACTGTGAAAACCCTGACAGGACAATAGGCCTAATTTTCGCAGCCATAGACTCTGTATGTGCATTTCAATCATTATTTTCAGCACTTCCCTTTGGATATAGCAAGGTGGCCAACTTTATTTTCATTTCTTTTAGTTTAGTAAACCTTTGTAAACATGTATGTAAGGCTATAGGACAGAATAGTGCTGAAAGTAGTTCATCGTTCATGAATACCACCTTATAGTACAATGTAATAATGCATGAAAACAAGTCATTTTGGAAAATGGCGGCCATATTGAATTCTGAGCAAAAATTGACGTGGCCCCATGTTTTAATTTATTCCAATAGGGCTTCTGGTCAGTAATCCACAGAGAAAAGTGCGGTAGGACGAAAGGCCTAATTTTCCCAGCTGATGACCTGTCTATATTTGCCAGAACCCTGACGCGGCGTCCAGTGAGGAGAACACAGTGGACCCACTCAGCTCTGCTGTGATCTCTTCAGCTGTTGGCAGAATGAACCTCTCTCTCTTAACATTTTTGTTTAACTTTCTCAGGTCGACACAGATGCGCATCTGGCCTGATTTCTTAGGGGCGCACCACTCCGTGGGCACAGTCACTTTTTCTATGACGCCTGTGGCCTCCATCCTGTCAAGCTCTTGTTTCACCCGCTTCATGAGGGGGATGGGGACCCTGCGTGCAGTGTGGACGGCATAGGGTTTTGCATCATCTTGAAGCTCAATTCGCACTGGCTGTGTTCTCAGCAAACCAAGCTCTCCCCTTGCACTGCTGACTTAACGAGCTTCATTGCCTGTGCTGTCTCTCTGCTCAGAAGGTTGCTCACACTCTCTCCCCTCACAACGTACACAGTGAATGAGTGCCGTCTGCGTTTGAGCACAGTGCTCGCTGTAAATTGTCCGATGCAGTTCAGTTTGCCTCCTGGGCTACAGAGCATGGCCCTTGAAGGGTGAAGTTGTGTCACCCCTTTGAGCGTATTAAACGTCTCTTCACTCATAATGCACACATCTGCACCAGTGTCTATCTTGAAGCTAACTGGTGTATTGTGTATGTTCAGCTTGACAGTCCACTGTTCGCTGCTACTTGACGTTGTGCTCTTAACTGAGCCTAGAAAGTGGGCTACACTGTAAGCTTCATCGTCATCATCTTCGTGCTCGCAGACTTCGTTTACCACCTTACTTTTGCACATTCTTTCCCAGTGTCCAGCTCTGTTACATATATGGCATGTGTACTTAACTGCTGGGCAGAGCTCTTTCCTCTTGTGCATCATTTTCCTACACCTACCGCAAGTATTGCTGCGATCGTAGTGTCTGGTCTGTTGTTCAGTGTCGTTGCGCTGTACACACGACTCAATTTTGAACTTTCTGAGCCCCCGTGCGACCTCCTCTACGGAGCACGCTGCTTCGCCACCTTGCAAGCTAACTTGAGCTTTCACCTCCTCCTCTTGTCTGACCTCCTGCACTGCCATTTCTAATGTGAGATCTTCCATGAGCTGTAGTTTTCGGGAGAGCTCTTTATCCCTGATGCCCACCCAAAACC